>NW_027103240.1:16414-173002 GCF_902728285.1 Clytia hemisphaerica | reverse complement strand
GCAATAGGTTGCGGTGATAGCATTTGATATCTGCTATGAATGCCTTGTTGCTTGGTAAATGGCAAAACCATATTTGACAGAAATTATTTTTAAATTTTCTCTATGGAAAAAGTGAAAAGAATGTCATCATATTGAACAGCTTGAGTCATTTGAGGTAAAGGAATTTTCTTTCCTAGCCTCAACAAATACGCCCCTCAGGAACCCCCTCAACAACAGTAATTGCATACCAGAGTCTTATTATTTTTAGCTGTATATATTTCATGAAAAAAAAAATGTAAATACAATTAAAGATTTAATTAGGATATATCGGATACTTTTAACACTTTATTACTTTGTTATTATATTATATCTTATTTTACTTAAAAAACTTTTAATTTTTTTATTATATACAGTAGGCTGCATCATTTGTAATTAGGTTATTTAAACTTGGTGTCCCTTCCTTTGGGTAAATATATGTTTTGAATTGAATTGAATTGAATTTAAAGATGGATATGTCAAAATTAGAAGAGGGATGTTGAAATTAGAAGAGGGATGTCGACATTAGACCAACTTTTACAGAAGCTTGATGGGATATTTGCTTGGATTGGATGATGTAAGTTTTGGTTAGAAAGTATTAGGCCGTGGCCAGTGGATTGTTAATGTTTCAAAAATAAAGAAAAAATTGATTGAAAACAGGGAATTTCCCCACAATGTGCATAATTTATGCAAAATTATAGCACTTTTTTTACCATAAAAAACTCCTATAACTTTTGATCTAGAAAAGTTGAGACTTTGATATAATACATTTTTTTGCTCAGTTTGGAGAGCTTTATCCCGTGGTATAGGTACTTTTTGATTTTAAAGGGGGTCTTTAAAAAATCATGAATTTTCATATGCCTAAAAACACAAAAAATCGCAAATTACACAAAAACTGCGGGCTTTCAAGCTTGGTAACATCCAAATTCCGAATCAGCACCCTCAAATTGACCAAAATCAATTCTAAAAGCTTGGTCACAGACATTTTGAAAAAAAAGTGAAATGTTTTGGTGGCACTGGCCATGGCCTATATGGATCTCCAGACTAATACCGTAGGATCGTCTAATATCGACATGCGTCTTCTAATTTCGACACCGGATCTGTAAAATGTGACCTTCCATGGGAAAAGGATCACTTTCGTTTTCAGAAACTTACCGATAGCGATGAAATAGCGATACATCGATGATTTCTATCGCTAAGTTTTTTAATAGTTATCGATTTGATCTTAACGATACATTTTATCGTTAAGGTTCAGCGATAAATTGTAACGATAAATATTTTCTTGGTATCGATAGATTTTCGTTGACAAATATTTTCTTCGGTTTTTATCGATAACCTTTAGCGATAAATTGTAACGAGTATTTTGTTAGTATCGATAGTTTTTGGTCTTATAGATAACTTTTAGTGACAAAACTAGCGAGTACCTCACCAAAAACCAAAAATTCATATTGTTTCTTGGTGAGTTACACTTTGACGAGCTTTATAAGGGAATCTGTTTTTGTTTTGGTTAAAAGGTCAACAAGAAAAAAATTTAGACTGTTTTTTAATTTTTATTTTATTTTATCCTTTATGTTTAAAATCACGAAAATGTACCGATAAACTTTCTATTTGTCAAAATGGCAGAAAAAACTTTCCTTCGAGCTCTAAAATATGCGCCGGAATGGCCAATTCTTAAGCAATTCGTCTTAATGGGTTGAGGCTAGCAATTCTTTAATTTTAGAGTTCGTTGGACCCCAAAGGTAAATCGATAAAAAAAAAAAAACAAAGAAAAGTTATCAATAAGGATGTAGAATAATTATAGCGATGTTTCTCTTTTATCGATAAAAAGATGGAGAATTTAGCGATAGAAAGGTTGTATCGAAAAAAAGGGTTTTATGGGGTTATCGCTAAACGACTTATATCTAACGATAACATTTATTTTTCTATCGATAAAAGTATTACTGAACGATAGAAAACGGTATCGTTAGTATCGTTAGCTACCCTCTATCGATCAAAATTATAATGTTATCGTTGACTCAGTACTTGAGCGATGAATTATGATCGATAGATTAGCGTAGAAAACGAAAGTGACTTTCCCATGGAAGGTCACAAAAATCAAAACAACCTTAATGAAATTCTTGTATCATTCTTATGACAAGTTCATCCTCAAACGAGAACTTCAGTAACATTGCAATCCTCAATAAAAAAACAGCCAAAAAAGCTTTCAAACAACACACGGAAGCATGCAAGGCTTGACCTTGTGTCCATCAAAAAAGGACAAACTTAATTACGCTCAATCACATGATAAAAATAGTGCGCACTTAGTCAACCTGGTTTCCCGTCCTTATTTTTATGCAAGCACGCGCTCGAGGCGATAAGAGGCCGGTAAACTTCTAGGCGCCCTAGCCAACCCGGGCCGGTCAAACGCAGAAACCGGGGAGTTTAGGGGGGTTCACGGTAAAAAGGTCTACAAAAAAGGCCGTGCGGGCAAAATGGGTTGTAATTGGGGCTTGGTCGTTGAAGCATGCGAAGGGGGGTGGGGGACAAATCGTTAAAGTGCTTCAAATAATAAGAACACTTCGCATATTATATTAACAATCTGTGACGTGATAGGGAGAGTACAATTTAGTGATTGATTGATAACTTTGGTATGTATTTGTTTATGTTTGATTTTTTATTTTGAAGACCAGCCTACAGCCTACATGTCGAAATTAGAAGACGCATGTCGATATTAGAAGATCCTATGGTAGTTGCTTTGGAGAACACAAAGTCCAACCAAGCTATACTTTCTATCACCACAAACCTTTTTTTCATGTATCAAATAAATCATAAAATCGAAAACGATAAGAGTCACGGTAGTTTTCAGTAAACGAAGAAAATCATCTTATTTATATACACCTATTTACAGCTAAAATATAAACAGAAATATGCAAAAGGTCAATATGAAATATACCCAGTTGCGAAGGGATCGTTTGATAACGTTTGTCTGTCAAGTCTGTCTATAAATCAAAAGATGCTCCTATTTAGAAGGAGAATTCAAGATTCAAGCTGAAAATAAGGACTCTTAGGTTCCAAATAAACGGGCCCCGACCACTTGTTAATTTTTCGAAAATTTTCCAACCCCCCCCCCCTTTCTTAATTTTTAAGAATTTTTCAGTTTTCAAAGAGAAGGTCCCTTATTTGGCTATAAGTAGCTGAATTTAGCTTACATTTATCTTATTTTTGGGTTTTCGTAATTATATAATACATTTTCCAACCCCTTGTTAATTAGGGTAGATGTTATATCGGTATATATAGATATGGCCAATCATCACCTTTTTTTATTTCCTATCTCTTATCCTATTTTTCCCTTTTCTGACTGTCTGAGACTTTGTTTTTTATTTTCTAACTATCTAAGTTTTCTAAGTTTTTATCTGTCAATCATATTTCCTCCAATAAAATCATTGCACTGTAAGGGGCCCCAGTGTGGAAATTATGCAAAGTCCAATTGTTATTTGATTAAAGTGAGGTGCACACCAAAAGAAGTTCGGCTTGTGGAAATTGCAGGGGGGGGGGTAAATATCTTACTTTACATTCACTCCTTACGCCAATACGCCAAAAGTAATTACTGCCTCACACCGAATATATTCGGCGTTCTGTTCACTAATTCCAGCCTGGCGGAAGCCAGTACTCTATCCACTGAGCCAACCTGAGCCATCGTCGCATGCCAGATTCCGCAATTTGAAAGAACTTAACTCAAACAGACAAATCTCTTAGGCGGTCATCGGAAAAATGCTCTGTTAGCGTCGCAACGCACGGTGTTAAAAATGCATGCGGGCGGACGGGCGGTCAAAAACATTCCCGGTTTTTTTTAATCACGCCAGTAACTCAGGGGCGAGGGGTGGTAACGCGAGCAAAACAATTTTTCGATGGTCGTCAGAGTAATTGAGAAAAAAGCTATACTTTAAAAGAACAAATTGCTTTTCCCAGATTTTTTTCCGCATCTCCGCACCGGAAAATCAGCGGAAAATTTGATGCGGGCGGGTGACGCGAATAGAACAATTTTTTGATGACCGCCTTATAGATGAAACACCCAACCTTACCGGTGCCCCTACAAGGATCCCTTTAGTTTATAAGTCACAGGGTACGAGTGCCCCTTATGAGGACCTTCGGTCCGACTCTCTCAAGCTCCACCCTGACCCTTACTGATGATAACCGAACCCCTGTCTTTTAGGGTGACTTTAAGCGATGCGCGGATGAGAAAATAAATAAGGTGACTTTTGGCCATCCAATCTAAGCGCATCCGTTAATTAGGTCCCCCCGCCGCCCTGCCTGCCTGTTTATTCGAGCCCCCTCCCCGTTTATTAGGAACCTAAGAGTAATTTATTTATTAAAATAGTCATATCTTTTTCTGACCCTAGGGTCAGCCATGATGGCTGCCTTGCTTTTGGTTGCGTTGTGCAGCCGGTGCGGTGGTGGCGGTGGTGTGTAAATGAAAGAATAAATGATAAAAGGCAAAGCGATAAAATGAAAATTAAAAGAGCAGCCATTGTGACACAGTATCTAAGCACTCGCAAACAATCCAAGTGATAAAAAAAAACAGAGGCAGACAAAATAAACCTAAAAAATATCAAAATATGATATGATAAAATTGGTCTTGCCAACCAAAAATAAGAACATTCCCAGCGCGCCAGCGTTGCTGAGTGCAGATTACACATTTTTTTTCGTGCTGATCTAACACAGAAAAAGAGACTGGATCTGAGGAATTGCTCCACAATCAGATCTAAAAGCAGGCAGAGGCAAAAATCTAAAAATGGCGGGTCAAATTTCATGAATTTAAGATTTTGAAGGTGATTTTTCAAATTTGTCCATTCCATTTCAATTGGGTATATTCATCTTCTTGGGTTACGATCTTTAATTGGAGCTAAGTATTACCTTTTTAAGTAGAGCCGAATTTGTGCTTTTTTCTAAGCATCTTTCTATGTAAGGTGGTTGCAGTAGAACAGATAACAATATTGACACTTTTTCAGGCAAAAAAAGTAGAAGAATTTACAAAAATTTATTTTCAAGGAATTTTAATCATAAAGAGAAAATAATTCTGACATTTTTCACCATCTAGCTATATAAGGTCCTTATGTTTCAGCACCATTTATGCCACTTATGCCACCTTTTTCCCATTTGTTTCATCGAAATGTGTTTAAAAGTGTTAAAAAATACTTACTTTTTTACCACCTCACTCAATGTACATTGATCATTTGTGTTCTTTGTGTCAAAAGTGGAAGTTTGCTAAGCTTTTCCAAGCAAAAAGAAATTCGCATTTGTTTCTACATAGACTTTTTTTAAAGAGGCAGTCATGTTGAATATAATTATGTACTCCAGCATAAAAACAATGATACAGCGCCATGCATAATTACTGTATCATGCATATTTTAAAAATTATGCATGGCTGGATCATTGTTTTTATGCTGGAGTACATAATTATAGACCTTTTTTCAAAGAGGACGTCCTGTTGAATAATTATGTAGTCCAGCCATAGAAACAATGATAGACGACCCTCGACATGGCCCGAGAATTCTCGGGCCTCTTCGGGCCATGTTCGGGCCGAGAGACCCTATCAATTCTTTTGGCCCGAACTTGACCCGAATCATTCGGGCCACGTTCGGGCTACGACTTAAGACGTAAACTGTTCCAACCTATATACCTTTGTGCCTGTGTCAGAAGATTCCATTGATTAATCCAGCTTGTCCAGTCATAATGAAATTAAAACGTGAAAATGACGTTGAAAATGTGTGAAAATGTTAATTTTAATTTATTTCGTCGCGTTTCATCCAGTTCATCTTGCTAAAAAATAAACTTAACAACTCCTCGTGGACCACGCTTCAAAGTTTAAAACCAGGACCAGTTTAATAGCAAATATTTAAGTGAAATCAAGTTTTTCTAGAGAAAATATTGAAAAAATGCAGTCCTGAAATTACACGCGGGTTTAAATCATGATTTCAAAAGTTAGCCCGCGTGTGGCCCGCGTGGGCCGCCCGCGGCCCGAAAACTCGGGCCATCCTCGGGCCATCCTCAGGCTTTATGGCATTCCAATAAAATTTCCGGCCATGTCGAGGGTCGTAATGATAGTGTACTGTATCGTGCATATTGTAATAATTACGCATGGTTTTATCATTGTTTTTCTGCTGGACTACATAATTATTCAACAGGGTGGCCTCTTTGAAAAAAGGTCTATTCAACATGGCTGCCTCTTTAAAAAAAGGTCTATTCTGGGTCAACGGTGGAAGAATGTTATTGCTGTGTGGAAGGGTGTTGGAATTAGACAAGGGATGTCGACCAACTTATGGTACCTTTTGCCAGTCGTCAGGGATCTTTCCTTGCAATAAATAAGCTTGAAAGATCATAACAAACTGTTTCCCTGAATTCTGATTCTAGGAAAAAAATCTCCCCGATTTTCTAATTTTCTGAATAATTTTTCCCTGATTTTCCGATTTTCAATAGAAATTTTCCCTGATTTCCAATTTTTTGGAAAGAATTTCCTGATTTCCAATTTGGAAAAATCAAAAAAACCAGGTTAAGATTTTGGATTTTGCTTCCAAATTTTGACCTCAAACAAAATGAACATCTCAAGCTGGCAGGTCAGCATATGATATTAGCAGATTCCTTCAAGATTTTAGTGGAGAATCTGTCATGTCCACTTGCTTTCTCAGGATCTAATTCAGTAAGTAGCTTAAGTACACTGTTCCTTGTTATCATAATTCCAACCATTGGTGAAGATGGTAGCCCATCTATGTACCTGGTGTTTTTCCATCGTCGTTAGAGAAAATGCTCAGGAATTGGTTGTTTTAATACTTTTAGCAATATCGGCATTTAATAATTGGAGCTAAACCTTAGCTCAGGTTAATTCCAAGTCGAATGAAGTACATCCCGCCACCGTACCGAGGCAGCTATGATATAGTATACTTTAGGCGTAGAAACTTTCGCGAGAAGAAACTTTCGCGATTTTCGCGAATTTTGGCCCTTTTCGCGAAAGTAAATGTCTTCAAAATTTCTAGGAAGGGCCATTCGCGAAAGTTTATGCTCGCGAAAAATTCTTGACAAAATAGAAAGTCTGTAAAACTTCAAACTTTGAATAAAATGTAACTTTTATGGCCTTTTTTAGCCTGCTAAAACACTATTAAGTCAAAAGACAAATATTTCAAGCCAATTCAAGAAGTATTTGCCCCGCCTCTAAGCCATTTTTTCATGTGAAAATTCTCAATTTTACTTCTTGATTCGCGAAAGTTTATGCTCGCGAAAAATATTTTTCCGTTAAATTCGTGAAAGTAAATGTCGTGAATTTCGCGATTTTTCGTCCTCGCGAAAGTTTCTGCTCGCAAAAGTTTGTACGCCTAAAGTATTTTGGCTGCCGGTTATTCTTTCCTTCGCCTATATATATTCTACTGTCAAGCCCCTGTTCAGCGCAGTTCATCTCAGTCTCAATTGATCACAACTTCATTCTTTCATCATCTGAATAACGAAGAACACGACAAACAACGACCACCATTTCAGCCATTTTGCCGCTATATCTGCTACACGTGTCAACAACCAGCGTAGAATTCAACGGCTCACCCAAACTTCTGCAATTCCATCAACAGGTGCCAGTTTCTTCAATAGGCGATGGAACCAATATCCTGGTAACATTATTCAAAAGCATCCAACCAGCGAGCTGGCTTCGCCCATCCAATTAACGGACAAACTACATCCTCTTCACCCGCTACCGCCTCAAACGCCCTCACAGGAGCGATCAACAGCAAAAATGGTAGCCTAGCTACGAGTAAAAACGTCCATCAACTCTCACTGCCACCCCTCCTTCAATTTTCGGTATAAATCTTTGTTTTGTTTTCTCTTTTCGTCTGGATTTAGATAGTCTCGAAAGGCTGATTAAGTTATTGAGGCAAGTTTATCAGTATTCACCTGAATATGTACAGTATGTGTCATTTTAAATTCAATCTTTGACTTGATTGTTTGCCTCTTCTGGCTTTTGTTGTTCCTTTGTTTTTGAGAAGTCGTGTCTGCCTCGAATCAAGATAATTTCTGGCACTAGAATTTTGTTCAAGACGTATAAAGATTTTCCTGCATTCTGAGTGATTTGTGGCTGGAGTGACATTTGTCATCGTTTCTGGAGTTGTGATTGTTGGTCGTTGTGCTACTTCATTTAGTCTTTTGTTTTGAGAGTTGGGGATAGGGGCCGCGATAAAGGCTATGCTAAAAAGGATTTTCTCCCAGAATCGTATTTGTACTACTTCTGTATCTTTGTCTTGTTATGGTTAGGTCAAGATAAATCTAGTTTGTGGTTAAAGCACTTTTTGTTTTAGAGATCAATGCCTTTTCTTTTTTTTTTCTCTCTCTCGAAGGGTTCTTAATGTATAGATACAGTATAGATATATACAGATATATATACAGTATAGATCAAATTCGCCCATTTGAAATTCATAATTGTTATAAATTAACCGGTCAATGAGCTATGAAACGATTGTCAACTTGTTTGGGATTTTATATAACTGTATAATGATGGGACAAGTCCTTTGACAAAAAATGTCAGATTGATTTAATGATTGTTTTGATTTTGACACGTGGTATACAAGCCGGGTATGATTGAATATTTGTATCTGCTTTCTCGAGGTTGAAATGACAAATTGGTGTTGTTACTTGTGACTCCTTGAAGAATAAGGGTAGTGATCCGGTTTTTGCTTCTCGTCTTTATAGCCTTTTGCTTTAAACAGATCAAATTAAATGCTTGTTATAGTGGATTTTTGACTGGATTGATGTGTCATTTTGCATGTGTTTTGATTTTGAGATGTTGTCATAAACTTTTTGCAATTTTTCAAAATCACCCTCCAAACATTTGCAACTCTCCTTGTTTTATTATTGATTTAAACAACAGCAAGCCAAAAAAGGAGGCTGTTCTTCTAACTATCATTTCTTCCATTGTTCTGGGGATTGGTCAGTATTTATTTAGTTGTCAATGGCCTGAATTTATTATTCTTAACGTTTGATTAATAACCTACATTTAAGGTAACAACATTTGACTTTTTTAAGCAAGGGTAGTACCAGCAATGCCAGACATTCAGGATAAATTTATCAAATTCTTTGCTAATGTTTAATTAATCATTTTATAGTGTTGTGTCAAGTTTGATTGATCAATATTCGTTAACTACTATTGGAAGTGTCTATCCTTTTGGGACAATGGGTTGAAACTTTATGATAAGGGATAAGAAGACAAGTTTGACTGGCAGGTTCACTGCTCCAATTTGCAGCCAAATGTTTTGTGACTAAATGCTAAAACAGGTTTTTGGAAATACTTGATAAGTCAAATTATTTTCGCTATGGGAGTTGACCGAGAAAGGGATTTACAAAATGACTTAGTCATCCAGTATCTTAAATGGAATCACAACCTAACTGTAATGGTATGAAGTACTTTGAAATTTTAATGCTGTCCTTCAAGGCAACTGCTTGCAGAATTTGTATAAATGTTTGTGGCTCCTGAGTAGCTCAACAATGATTTGTTGTTTCAACTTGATAGAGTCAGTGGCTAGACAAGGACAGTAATGAATTTCAATAGATTTCTCGAGCATGGATACTTTTGAATAATCGAAGGTCCGAGTTGAAGTCATTTTTATTAAAAATATTCTAATTTGATGGCTAACAGATAATATGTTTTGAACCGTTTGTAATCTCCAAGTTTAGTTCGCAGCGTACATTCACTACAAACCAAATCTTAATTAGGATGTCTTATTTCTGTTTCATGTCACATCTCTGCAAGAGACTTGAATCACATTTTACAGATCTATCGAATCAACAGCTTAAATTCAGATCTTTTAAAGCCCTCTTAAAACTGCAATTTAGTTCTTCAATTTTCTACATGATTGTATTTAGTTTCCTAGCTGATTTTCTTAATGCTGATGCTTTTTGAATTTTTTCTCTTTTCTTTCTATTTGTTGCCGTCAAATTTTCCGAAATGTTCATTTTTCTTATCTTTGTTTATAACTCTTCCTACTCCTTTTTTATAAATTTACAGACTACAATTTCTAAGACACATTTCTTCGTAGAGATTCCTTTTCACAATAATATGTTGAAATTCCTGGATGGCAAATTTCTATCTTGAAGGAAAGTCCATACCCTGCCCAAGCTCCTTGCTCTTGAACACTGTTAAAATACCCTAAGTTTTTGCATGGGTGGAGCCTCCGCTGCCCTCTCCGCATGTGTGTCTGACTCAATGATACACATTATGGGTAGACGTTCTAGGGATTGCTATATTAGGTATCTCAAATCTCTGACCAAGACATTTCTAAGTTTAATTCTAACTTGGCCAAGGTAAATTTTACTTCGCCCACCTAGGACCCAGATAATTGGTGATTTATCCATATTATAAACTTTTACCTCTATTATACATCACTATTTGTAACCTACCTAATGTCATTATGTGTCTATAATTTCCTCAGATTTCTTTACCCTCTTTTTAATCTTATTCTACTCCCTTCATTCCCTCCTGACCTTCTTTAAGTAAAGAAAATTGGATTTGGGTGACGTTGGGGTGTAGGGTTACTTCGTAACCTTGGCAAGTCAGTAGTCAGTTACTTAGATTTATCCCCTAAGGTCAAGGATCCAGTTAGATCTGGATTAGGTTCGCACACTGTAGTCCCGACGGTGTTAAGGTTCGCCAGGGCAACCTCCCTGTTTATCAACCTCCGTCATCAAAACGGGGCTAGGGGGCGACACCTGTCATCAAAACAGGCTAGGTTACGCAGGACACCCGTCGTCAAAACGGGTTAGGCTCTCAGTTATATATCTTGATGCATCCCCAATGTCATCCCAAGTTCTATTATACATTTTCGCCATTCTTGTTTACATTTCGAAATATACTGTTTCCATTGCTGCATACTCATGTCTCCATTCAATTTCCTCTGTTGCTCATATCCTTTGCTACCTAGATCAGTGCATTTCGACCACTTTCAAAAACTTCTCATCTTGCCTACTTAGTCTGCCTGCCTTCTTTGTATTTTGATTCCTCCTAGGGCCTCATACTTTAATCGCATCTGAGACCTGGGAATTAATAGCTTTAAAATGTTTAGGGTTGTTTTTATGTCCTGATAGAAAGCTTCCAGCAACTTCCACTAAAATGACTTGCCACAGTTCTTCCATTTTAAAAACCGGCAGGTCCAAAATGCATAAAACATAATGCATAATGCATAATATTTGAAAAATGTCAATTTTAGAGGCTATAATAAGGAGAATTTGAAAGTTAATACTTTCAACAAAACAAATATATATACAGTTTTCTACCAGAAAATAAAGGGTAGAAAGCTGTAAATTTGAAGTTTGGATGATGAAGAAAATCCATGATCCACTGATTTTCATAGTTATATTTTACAGAACGTAGTATAGTGTAGAAAAAACACGAAAATATCTCCTCCGTATATTACTTTTCTTACTCGAAAACGTAAATTTTGTAGCAAGATCTTTATTCTGGGTTTTCTCAGAGATTTTTGGAACAATTGCTAATAAATTTCAACGGGTTTCCCTCTTACAAAGCATAAACCATGTGAATGCTTTTTTTTAGATAAGCCAAATATCCAGCCAATATGAATTAAAGAAAGGTAAATCAAAAAAAATAGACTTCGAATCTTTTTACATTCGAATGTTTATGTTTTTTTGAGAAAGAAAAAGGGGGAAACCTTTCTGATCTGTTACATCTTCTTAATTATATGCTGACGGAAAACCCTTTGTTGTTATGATTTGAATGTTTTCTCTTTCGTTCGGATTCGAAAAGTAAATATTATGTCTGGGGAAATCCCTCTGATTGGAATGTTTACAAGAAACTCTTCTAAAGAGGTTTTCGCGGTTTTAGCCTCTGCAAAGGAGAGCTTTAGAAAATATAAAATCGTTCTGTAAATTACACAATATATACTATTATGCATTATGCAATATGCATTATGTTTTATGCATTTTGTACCTGCCGTTTTAAAAACTTTAAAAACGACATGTGCAGTTTTGAGTTGAAAAAAGCAGAACACCTGCAAACTCTCTCAATGGTGAAGAAATTTTAATTTCTCAATCATTTTCTCAAGCGTAAACTAGATGAAGCAATAGTCGTTTGGAACAACTCGTTACAGTAATAGAAATATGGTGAGTTGATACAATTTATCTAAGAATCACTCCTAAAAGACAGAAGAAAGCAATTTGTTAAACATGATCTTAAAAACACTCTTAAAGTTAGGAAAAAGTGATTCAATAAAAGTGATCTTAGAAGATGCAATTAGAAAAAGAATAAAGTAAATAAAGCAGGGATATACAGAAGACTTGTTCTCAAATCAAGTCTTTTCAGTCAAACGTTGACCGATTACTGACACTTATATTTGTAGCCCTGCATAATTGTGTATTAAATGTGATGTATTTGAATGCTTTGATTGCTTTTAATGTTTATCATTCAACATGACATCCTGATTAGCAAAAGTGGCTAAAATATTCATGGAAAAGATGCTGTGTTTTTCCTGACTCTTTAATTATATGTTCTACACTCAAGAATTAGGAAAATTGGTTTATACTTGTGTTGACCAGGGAGGGTCAGGGTCCAGGATGCCAACTCAGGGACAAAAACCTGACTTTTTGAGATTTGAAAGTAGAAGACACCACCCCCCTAATTTGGTATTGATACCAACTTGAAAATCCCAATTCTCTAAAAAAAAGGGGACCCACCCCATAAATTGGTATCAATTCCAACATGGGAAATCCTAATTTTATAAAAAAAAGGGGAGCCCACCCCCTAAATTAGTATTGATACCAACCTGGAAACCAACCTGGATTTTCTGAAAAAGGGGGGAACCACCCCCTTCCCCCACCCCAGCTGACATGGCAAGTTTTCTAACTTCTAATTTTGTGCATTTGTTTTAGCGTCCCTGAATATAATGGTCAGCATATACTCATCTGGGTCAGTGATATATTCCTCGCTACTGCGTTAGCAATAACAATCAGTACAATATTGTGATAATTTCATTTGCATTTGGTACTTAAAACATTGGACTCTGAAAATGAAAACAAGTTTCTCTAATTCTAACCCAATGCAAAGTTTCTTGAACTAAAACATAATGGCAAATGTTTTTATAGATAAAACATACTATACTAAATAAAAATCAAATGAAAAAATAAGTAAACAATTCTTTAAATATCTAAAACTTGAGTATACTAGAATGGGCTCTTCCAGAAAAAAACCATTCATGGGGGGTGGAGGATATATTGTCCTGGGGTATTGAAAAAAACCTGAAAAACTGCCATGTCCATGGGGTGAATCAGCGAAGTCCAAGGGTAAATATTTGTGTCCAGGGGGTCAATTTGATGCTTGTCCAAGGGTAAAACACTTGTCCAGGGGGTGAAAAATCGAAATGTCCAGGGGTAGATCAAAGACAAAATAATATATCCTCCACCCCCCATGAACGATTTTTTTCTGGAAGAGCCCAATATTGGTTGTTATGTGCCCATTTACCATTAATCATTGTACTAGGCAATGAACGTTATGTACAGACAAAATTTATCGTGAATAAACCAGTTAAAAGGTCAACTAAGATTTGATTCAGTTTGCCCAAGTCTAGTTTTGAATGAATTTTAGTTGATCTAAAGAATTAAGGATTAGTGAGAAAAATTCTCGACGTTTGGTAATTAACTCAGTGAGCACGAACATCAGAAACATGCAAATATATTTTCTGATATTTTTCAGGAAAATAAAGACATTTTGCTGCCAAAACAAAACTAAACGTTTGAAAAAAGTGTGCTCCAATCTTTCTAATTCGAACATTGAAATGTTTTTTTCACAAAGTTATAATGTGGGATGTTTTTGAATGAATACTGTCTAGAAAAAAAGAAGCTCTGCCCCCGAGCTGGACAGAGGGGTAACAAAAGTACCAAAAAAATGAAGCATTATTGATTCATTTGATAATGGCTTGGAGCTGCTTGGAGAATGCTTTAATGCAGAACCAGGGTGTAAACGATTTTCCCATTTTTACTTACTTACATTGTACAAGATTACAAGTCTGATACCAACTTTGAATTTAGCAAAAATAAAAAAAGGAGGACCCACCCCCTCATTTTGGTATCGATACCAACCTGAAGATTACCTAATTTTCAAAAAAAGGGGGACTAACCCCTTCAATCGAGATCCTATCGATACCAACTTCACTTTTTGAAATTTGAAAAAAAATTGACAATATCCCGTGGGTTTGGTATCAGGATCCTAACCCTCCTGACTTGACAAGGTACTCAAGTAATTAACGCAAATTTGTTACTTTCGCATTAATTACAACAGTTTAGCAAAATTTTAACCAAGGTAGTTTTCACCCTGTCTTTTGCATTAATGAATTCTCGCTTTAAGTAGTTTTTTTATGTTCAATATTTTGTAGATTAATCAGGTAGGTCCATAAAAGTATCATTTGGTAATCTGTTTGATGTAATAAAAAGGTTTAAAAGAGTAAAATCAAAGATAATGATGCTCCTCAACCATGACCTAGTTTGCACCCGCACCATTTTTATTAGGAGATGCAAACATTTCTGGAGGTTTTTGTTGGGGATGGGAATTAGGAATTATGTTTACAATAAAAAACAAGATCACACACAAAATGGAAAATCTTTATGTTGCCTTCCATCTGCAATTACCTTCAAATCACCCTAAACTGATATATTGATTCCCAAACTTCCTATTCAATCGTTACTTATTCATTCATCAAAAAAGTTTTAAATAAGTGTTGAAAGTCTCTTGTAGTTAGAGTCGGGAGATGTGTATTTTGCTAAGATGCCTAATTATTCATCTTTAAGCTGTTTCCAACCCCGTATGATCTTATGACATGAATTCTTCCCTCTTTTTAGTTATAATGTTAAAAAAAAAACAGTTTTCATGAAATTAGAGTAAAGTTATAATGTTTAATGACAGGATTGAAGATGACTGTCACATGAAGAAATTAACGGAAAATATTTTATCCTATCACAATAAGGCTATTTTTCAATTAAAGCAACAAAATGAAAAACTTTCAAAAGAGAAATCAGAACTGGTGGACAAAGTCTCAGAATTGACTTCAGCAAACCAAAAGCTCTTGAAATTCAAACAATCAAGAACATCCAATGAGTATGAATTGGTGTCATTACGCAAAGAACTTGAAAGGAGTAATCTGCTGATTAAACAGTACGAAGAAAAGCTGACTGTTGAAAGACAAAGAGTTAAGGATTGGAAACGATGTGCAGAATCACGTGATCCAAAATTGAAAAATAAGAAGCATTCATTTTTCGGTACTCTTGATGAAGAGGGGACAGAAAAGAAAGAGTCGTTAATGGTTTACGCACCAATGACTGAAATGTTGTCTGAGGATGAAGATGAAACTAACGAAGTTTTAGAAAATGAGAAACAATTTGCTCCAATAACAGTAGGAGAAACCGAAAGATACCCTGATAATAACAATATGATCATAGATAATGAAGCCAAGGAATTCCCTCCTAATGAAAAATGTGAAGCAGGGAAAATCTCTTTTGAAGAGGTGCCAGAGTGTTCAGAGACAAGTACAGATGACGAAGTTAGTAAATCACCATCTTTACTGACTCGTTTCATGCCACCAAGATCATTGAGTGATGTATCTTTCAATTTATCACGTGCTAAATTTGACACCAGTGAAGACCTGTTTGCAGAAACACTACCACCCCCGATAAAGCCGTCTTTTGTTATTGAAAGATCCAGCAAACCTATGAAGACAGTTTCTAAAATTAATTTGGTTGATGATGAATTTGATGCTGCCAGTACTAGCACTCCCCTTGCTACTCAGTTCCAAAAACCGAATTTTTTTGAGAAAAAGGATACTTCTGTATATGAAAACGACAAGAAGATTCAAAGAACTGCAAAGGAGCAAAATGGTAAAAAATCTACACATAATAATACAGTCTTGGAAGATTATTTTGATAAGAATGAAGTTGCTTATAGCAAGAATAAATGTATGAAAACGCCCGATAAACCACAAAATAAAGGATACAAGTATGTGGAAGTTGTACGCAAGAAGGCTGACCGTGAAAAATTGAAAGGCTTCTCTTGTGCTGAATGTGAGAAATTTTACAAAGACGAAAATCTTACAGATTCTAAAAAGAAAGAGATTCTGAATAGGTGTTCTAGGCATAGATATCAAGATACACCTCCACCTAACACTCCTGATGAGTTCTGGGAAGTTGGCTTCCCATCTACACAAGAATACATCAAGAAAGGACTTTTGGAGGTTAAAGAAGAGGACACTCCTAAAGAGAATAAACTTTATCAACGCAGACGAAAGAGAATCAAATATCAATAAGATTCTGAGGACTGCAATGCACTCTTTGTTCTTTTATGATAAAATACAGTCTGGGTTTTTTTCCGTACTGTAATTGTAAAAGCTGTACAAAATTATGTCGAAAATAACCTAAATATCGTGGGAATTTGATGATTTTTTCAATTCAAGAAAGTAGTTGCTAAAATTGCTTTGGATTTCAAGGGTTGGACCTCTACAACATGATTGAACTATTTTTTCTGGAAAAAAAGCCATTTTGGTTGTTCTAAAATAGCTGACCATTTCAATTTATTTGAATATAATTTAATGGCAAATTATTTATAGGGATTATTTTTTAAAAAAATTTCAGTTTTGAGTTGAAGAGTTTTAAACTTATTTATGCCTATTTGTAAATACTTAGAATTTAGCAACAATGTTTTCTAGAAAAAAACTACTCGTGTTAACAAAATCGAAACCTGTTTGTTAATAATAGAATTTTGGGATATTTTTTTCTTTTTTTGTGGAGATTTCCAACTCGAGAATCAAAAATTGAAAAGATTGCAAAGACGATTAAAAGCAGAATATAGGAAATAATATAAGATTTGGAAACTTGTAAAAGGGGGCATCCATAAAATTTTCCAAATACTTTACACCTCCCTTGTATGCAGAGAACAACAGAAATAACGTCATTCAAACATACGCTTAATTGATAAACCCCTGCCTGCATACGTACTATGTGGATTGCCCTAAAGTTGTTAGGTTAACAGCCCCAAATAAGCTCAACCTTTTACTGATTTGATTCCTCTCTTTCATTTATTATTCTTATTTGCTCTCAATTTTATTATTCATTTCTTCTAGAAAAAACCTAAGGTTAAAAAAAAGATACAATTTCCACATGATGCATTCATTATGGATCATTATCGCAGCATCAATATCTATGTGTTCTGCATCTGAATGTAGCTTGACAGATTTTGAACTGTACCAACAGACTTGTATGAACAACACTTTATATAGCACCTTCAATGAGACAAAGATGTTGGAAGTTATCGAAAATTGTTTTCCTTGGATTTCACACAATTTTCCACAATGTTGGCAAGCTGTTCACAGCAATATTACAACGAGTAAATGTCAACAAACTTGCCAGTATTTTCAAAACCATTGTCCAATGTTAGCGTTGTTTGATTCAACAAAATGTTTCAGTAGATGTGTTGTTGGAGCAGAAAATAGGCAGCAGAAATATGAAAATCTTTTATCCCTAAACTGCTCACAGGTATAAGTTTTTTAAATTAAATGTGGAACATATTTTGTATTTTTCCAAATATTTTCAATCTTCAATCATCTAAGAATTAAACGAAGAAGGTACAGACAACTCTCTCTAATTCGAACCTCTAACATTCGAACCTTTCTGTAATTCGAACTATAATATTGATCCCCTCCAGCTGGAAAGTGGTTTAAATTTATTCTTTATAATTCAAATGCTTTTGCAACTCGAAGAAGATTTCTGGCCCCTTCAAGATCCAATTAGAGAAGTCAACTGTATCACCAAAATTACGCAAAATTTCATTAGGAACAATAAAAGCACTACTTGTGTGCTGCGCTTTCTTTGCACACGTTTTCTTTAACATTAAAAGTGTTTTAAAAGCAATTCTTTCTGACCCACTTTTTAAAGAAATGCCAGGCATCCTGGATTCAAAACTACTATAAAGATTTCACACTACTATAAACAAAATACTCGATCAAGCAAGCTTTTCCTAGTACCCATCCTGTCCTACTTAATTGAAAATCTTAGGATTTTTAATGTTGTCAATATTTTAGAATACTGTCGCCAAAACTTGTGCTGGAAATTTTGTTTCAAGCTCACATTCATCGGAATGGGCGATCCAGTGGAATTATCAAAATCAAAAACAAGATAACGAAATAGTGAATACTACATCTGGTTGTGCTCTTTCTTGTGATAATCAGATTCAAGTATTTCGATCAGGCCAATTGCAAGTTGATGGACCAATCATATGTTTTTCATTGTTGGGAATAATTGCTTCATCCTTCACCGTGGTGAGTTTGCAAACACGGTTAATTTACCTTTTCGACCGTAGTAGCCACGTGAACAGACGCTTGCCATTTGATAACTTCATTCCCCCCTAAACTAAATCCAACACCTCTTCCTTTTGTATTTAGATATTCAGAGGGTACTCGATTCCACAATATTCAAACTTTGTGTCTAAAATTCCGGGAATTTGAATATTTTTTGTCCATCTGTTTTTCCGCAAAATGTTTTGCTCAATTCAATCCAATTTCCGAAGTTCTGTTGGAATTTTCCTCGAATTTTGCCAGTCCGTTTGAAAAAAGGACCGATTCGTGAAACCCTAACTACATCCCGGCTGAAAAAAGTAATACACTTTCTTTTTCTTTCTTTTCGAATTCAGTTAAGCTTTCTGATTGACTGGAAAAGTCAAAACCGATATCCAGCCCTTATTCTGTTCATAACGAGCATCTGTTTCATGATGTGTTTTCTTGGTTGGATTATTCAATTCTTTGGTGTTGGCAGAAAGATATCTTGTGATCCAACCAATCTTCGTAGAAACAAAGAACCAAGGTAAATGGCCAAATTATTAAAGCTATGGGTGGATTTTCCATAACTGGAACAGGTACGGGGAACACAGATCTGTTCAAGTTAAGGAAATTTCGAATTATCGAGTAAGGCTCATAAAAATTGGAGGCCGAACAAAAAAAGCCTTTAAAGTGAATAAAAGTTTTGATATTTTAAATGAAAAAAGGTTATTTCAACTTAAAATCACATAAATAAATAAAGGGGTAGGCGAGGGTAAGGAATATTACAACTCTTTCTTCATGGCTTTCTTGGACTTGACCCCTCACTTTGAAATTTGTTTACTAAAAAAAACAATGCGCTAATGTTTTTCATATCTTTTGTTGGGAATCCGGCGATACTCATACAACGGTCACTAAACGTGTTATTCTAAGTAATTAACTGTACTTGTAATTAACTGTAACTGTGGTGACCGTAGCTTGATTGTAGAGCATCCGGCTACAGAACGCAAGGCTATAGGCTCGATACCCCCCCCCCAAATGGTACATGATGCCTCTCTGCTTGATGCTCGACAATTAAAAAAGGGTGAAAGATAAATGGGGAAATCCAGGGAAAGGGGTGCCCTCCCACTTTCGGGTAGAGAGCGACTGCAGACTTACACGCACTGTACCCAGGTCTGTTATTAAATGATTGAATATTTTACATTATTTTCTTTTAGTTTAACAATTTACTCATGGAAACTGATCTACCCTACTAATATCTCATCTGATGTAATGATTTATGGTAATGGAAATCTTTCTAATTAAAAAAATTTCTCAGTCTTGGTCTTTTCCTTTTGGATTTATCCTGGCTGGTGTTAGTGATAACTTGATAACACTTTTAACAGAATCTTCCTTAAAGAGTCATTTTAAATCAGTTTTAAGATATACGTAATCCTAAAAATAAAAAATGTGTCATATCCTTGGGTAGATTTTCATACACACAAGGGTCAGTTTGATACTGATCTTCCTTTGGAGTGACAAATAGATTCGTCTACGAAGCGTCAATTCATCAGAAAATAGTTA
This sequence comes from Clytia hemisphaerica, assembly GCF_902728285.1. Taxonomy (NCBI): domain Eukaryota; kingdom Metazoa; phylum Cnidaria; class Hydrozoa; order Leptothecata; family Clytiidae; genus Clytia; species Clytia hemisphaerica. The sequence goes on along the minus strand of NW_027103240.1, from coordinate 153,116 downwards.
TAAATCCTTTCTCCCATTTATAATGTTTTCTACCTTTACTTTGTCAATCATTCTTTTTCAGGCATGGAGATTCATTTTGGTGTATCCTATCTTTCATATTGATTTACTTCTCCGGTTTATCAACCAGTTGTTGGTTCGTCATTCTGAATTACTCTTGGTACATCTCCTTCCGCACGATGGGATCTATCAAAACACTGATACAAAGCAAAATTAAATATTTCCATTTCTTTGCATGGGGTATCAGTGGATCGTTCACGTTAATGGCTCTTCTACTGCAAGCTGTGAGTACACTCTGATTTTTTGTTTTTTATATAAGAAGCAATTTTAAGTTTATGAAGTAGAGTGTTGGCTTATGATTCTTTTGGCCTTGTATGATATCGGTTAGACTGACACGCCAGTCGGGCTGGAACGGTATCACGCGGGAAAAGTGAGCGTAGGAAGAAATTTTGTCGGCGGCAAGGGCGGAAAGCCCGACTGGAGCGAAACGCCAGGAAGGAAAAAATCGCTTATCTGAAGCACGGCCGTATTTCGGCGTTGTCGAAATGAATGAACTTTGGGGGAGATTCCTGAAATGAGAAATGGAAACTTCCGTCAAAGTCGCTGATCTTGTTATTTTGAATTTGGAGGAGTGAGTGATTGGAAGAAAAATGGCTGACTTCTAGTGGAAATTTTTATTTGAAAAGATGTTTTGTTTCTTTTTTCTTATTTGATGAGTCTCTTCTTTGTGTATGTTGCTTTTCTTCATGGTTCTCTTCGTGCAAAATTCTTGGGCTCAGTTTTGGTTGTTGGTCGCCCCACGCTAAGTGGAAGGAGACCATTAATCTCGGTGCTTTTCCTCGTCCTTAAGACAAAAAAGTGCAAGTTTAGTCACACGATTCGGAATCAAATGTTCGGGGAATCGGGAAATTATTTCCCGCGTCAATTCTTGCATCAGTTCTATTATCTCCCTTATATTACGCCACGCAATCTTATCATGTAGCATTTGCCTTACATTCTTGTTAGCTCCGTAGTAATTAGCGTACCTGTTTCATGAAGTTTTTAAATAACGGAGATAATTGGAAGCCTCGTTGAAAGTTTGAGTGCATCTTCAGAATGAATGATTCTTCAAATTTAAATTTATGGTTCTTCATTGACATTATTCCATTCAAATTACCAAACTTTGGGAAGCTGTTGAAAACAAACTTTTTTGAATCGCTCTTGAGGTAAACATTTGGAAGATGTGATGTTGGTTTTCCACAAGAAAGAGGAACGAAGAAGGTTTCAATATCTGTGATAACAAATACAGTATGTCCCAACCAAAGACCACTCACTACACTGCACTACATATGATGGCAACCTAACCAATGTAGTAATTTCCAGAGCAAGTATACCATGACTTTACAATTAGCAGATTTGGTGGGCGTAAAATTCTTAATTCAACCGAAAGAACATCTATCGCTATCGCAGTATATCCACCTAGCTACGTACAAAAAAAATTGATATGGCATGGATTGATATGTACAAAGATTGAAAGATTTTGTGTAACCATTCTCCAAGTATTAACTAAAAGTCTCTTGAGCAAAACTACAATTGTTTGCTGTCTGACAGTTAGTCTAAACTTAAACTCCTATATCAGGATTAGAAACTAGGCTAGTCATACCTCTTTTATCTTTTCCTTTACAACAATACAATGCTGACAAGTTGACACAACACATTTGTACATGTACCACTTCAGCTGTTTATCGAATTTCCACCAATGAGGTTGCCGCATTTCAAACGGCCCTTCTTTTTGGCACCCGTGGCCTCTCAGTGCCTTATACGACGGGCGGCTTTAAAATCCCACCCTTCATATATTTGTTTCAATCCGTGATCCGTGGCTTAGGTTTTTTCTCATCTTCAATTTACTGAAGAAAGCGGGAATTTGATGCGAGGGTTAGATTATTAACAAAGTGCCGTAAACAATCATTGAATAAAAGAAGAAAAGATTGCTCAAGTTTCTGGGTCACCGATAAACCATTATTCTCCTCACTATTCTTGTACATAGATATTATCGAACTCAAAAAAAAAAATCTGGTTCACGATCGTGCCCAATAATAAAGACCATTTTTCGATAATTTTACTATACGATATTCAATGGGTAAAAGTTGGTTAATAAATCCAATAACCAACGAAAACCTATTGAATATATGGTTTATTATATATCTATAGGCAAAAACCAAAAAAAATTAATTGTGTCAATAGCCGAACGTTTCACATAAACACTCCCATAATCGAACGTTCGAATGTTTTTCTTTTTTGATGATTGTCCTAATTACTTTTAGTCATAAAATTTGTTTATGAAATCGACAATAGATTTATTTTAATAAATTTCTTTGATAAACAACAAGAGCGACAAAAAAATCAAACTTTGAAAGCAAAATTTGAAAAAAGAAATCTACCGTGGTATAACAGTCTTGGTATATCAGGAATTATTCAATGGCTGTTTTTGCGTACAGGTATATAATAAATCTATATATTAATAGCGGTATTCTGTATGTCGTTTTGCTGTCTGTCTGTTATACTTTCATTTTCGCACGCAATGTTTTTGTTCTTCCAAAAGATAACTTTTAGTTCTTGCTCCACAAATTAATTTAACGATATTCGCGCCGTTTTATAAAGACTTTGTTTTGATTGATAGATTAGACTTTTTCTTTTTTTTCTTTCTTTTCTTTTGTTTTATGTTTTCGAATGTAATTAACGACCTTATTTGATTTGAGACATTCGAATTCTTTTCAAAACAAAAGAAACCTTTTAAACAGAATCTGTTAAAGAAAAAAACAAATATAAAATAAAACACAAGAATCACATGACAGGTTTGTTAGAACAACAGCAACATTAAAAATACATTCAAGAGACGGTAAAAACTAAAATTCTTTCTTCGTAAAAAGGGACGTTTAAACATGTATGTCGATAATTATTTTGTAAAAAGCAACATAAAATTGCGCTATCACGCTTTTTTGTCTGCGTATCCTAGCTGCCTTCCGGGGGGCCTATGGTTGCGAGCTGACTTTCGGCCCTGTCCCTCGGACCCTTAGCAGAATAAAGAGGAGAAGAAACAAGGGGAATTGTGTGGATTTTAATTCACTTTTTGGAACTCATTTGACCAAATTTCTATCTTTCTGGGGACAAAAAGTTGAAATTTTTCCTATTTTTCCAATTCTTAGTGGGACTGAAGTTTGATTTTCCGATTTTTCAAACTGCCATGTTTCAAAAAAGGCACCCTTTAAGGCCGGCACATACCCATACCCTTCTCTTGCCTAAGTACCCCCTCCCCCGGGCTGCCTTTTTTCGACGAATCGCGTGTCATGTCTACTATTTCACTCCGCTTATCTTGACGTCAAGGTTTTCCTAAACATCAAGAACTACGGCAAATATAACGCGAGCGAAGCGAGAAAAAAAATATAATCGCAGAGCCGTCTCGGACGTCGCTGGTCGACGGTATGGTGTAATTTGGGAATGCCCTTTCTGTTTTCTGATCATTTTTGCCACAAAAATCTTTTTCAAAATATGGTTAAAAGATACGTCACCCGGGAGGGATAGAGTCAAACTTTGAAGAGAATTCTTCCCTTTAATTTTGATTTCATCGTGACACCATACCTTCCCAACATCTCAAAGGACTTTAAATGCGTTCAGCAAATAGCTAAACCGGCGTGCGACGCCGGGTACCGGCTAGTAAATATATAATACGATAAAGATACATCAAATGGAAATAAGAATCCATAATGCATTTAAGTTGGGAATCTCCATAAGGTCATCATTAAATACTAACCAGTTTTCACTAATATGATGGGATTGTGTTTACAATAAAACAAGCGCGACACTGATTAAAAAATGGAAAATACTTTTTATACAAAAAAATACTGCATGAATAAAAACGCCTTGATTTAGTAATAGGAGCAGAATAAAGTTAATACTTCAAGACATCCCTCCCTACTAGAAGAAATAATTTCCGGAAGTCGCAAGATCCAATTTTCTTTCATCTAGTTTTTTTGAAAACAGAAGATTTTTAGCCTGGTTACAGAAATATCAACCATAATTTTTGTCTCTACGTTTGAGCATAAGATTAGTTTCGTATCGAGCAACTGAAAAATGTCTTTTTCTTTTAATCCATCAATTTCGCACAACGAAAAGATCATTTTCATTGTCTTTTATGGAGCGATGACGTTGATCGGTAGTTTTGGAAACATCATCTCTATCGTCTGTTTGCGAAGGAAGAACCAAACTCAAAAGAAGAAATTGGATTTCATTCTCTTATCCCTGAGTATTAGCGATGTTTTGATGTCTGCAGTTGTTTTCCCAATGACCGCTTTGAATGTTTACTGGCCTGGTAAAGAAGAATACCCAATTGATCCCATTTTGACGAGAATAAGAAGTTTTTTAAAAATAGCTTTGACTTCTTCATCTTCCCTTACGATTATACAACTCGCTATCATCAAGTACATCAAAATCTCACAAATTACGAAATTTCATCACATCGTAACGTATCGCCGGCTTCGAATTATGATTGTACTTTCATGGCTGTTATGCTTTGGTTTTGCGTCTGCAAATCTTTTTACAGAGAAAGAATTTCCATATTTCACACAGCTTGTCGTCATAACAACCTTGATTACTCTTCCGTTATTTTATTATCTGATATACAGAGTGTACAAACAGTCTCGCAGTCGTTTAAGTCAAGAACAAGATCGTACGTCAAATGATCCCTCTATCTTAAAAAGATCGACACATGCAGAGCATAGTAACGCAAATTTAGAAATTTCAATCTCTGAGAGGATAGTCTCCCTCCGTATTGAAGAATCTCTTCCCAAAGAGAGTTCTTCAAGCAACACATCTAATGTTGAAGCATCGCATGACCAGCCCACGACTTCGAAAATCTGCACACGCATGCGTATTGGTGTCACTGATATCCAGATGAACAGCATAAACAAAGCGCTAAGCAAATCAAGATTAAAAAAATCAAAGAAAATGACAGATGATATAACACGATCCATGTCAAATAGAATCACAAAAAAGATCTTATTGTTTATTGGCTCATATTTCTTTTGTCTTCTCCCAGGTGTTATTGCAAATCGCTTATATAGAGCTGGAGTAATTAAAGATGGTTTTATGGCGCATTTGGTAGTGATGGTTTTCTATGGAAATTCATGCATAAATCCTTTTTTGTACATCGTCAGTGATCGGGAGATAAGAACTCTTGCTAAACGACTTTTCACGAAAAATAATTGAAGGTATATTTAAGGTATATGCAGTGGCGTTGTGGGAAAATTTTTCTGGAGGGGCCCAAGTCAATTTTTTAATGGCGCCCCCCCCCCAATTTTCCAAAGTGGCGCCCCCGTCCACCAGTTTCTAAATTTTTACTAATTCACTAGCCCCTTCAAAAAAGCTCCGCTGGGGGGCCGTGACCAGTCGTCCGACAAAGCAGTGTGTGGAACAACCATGCAGTCAAATAAATGGATGTTGAACTAATAACTGTCGAACAACTAAGCGATCACTTGTTGGACAGTGCAACAGCTCAACATTTTTGAGATTTGTCGAACAAATGTACCGTAGAGGAAAATTTGTCAGAATTAATAACCTCAGTTTGACAACAAAAATTTCTGTAACTTTAATTTACATAGAAGAGAATTATTATTATTATTATTAAATTACAAGATTGTGTGGCAAGAAAACTCTAAAAAAAGGTCAGAATTTACAATAATTCTCTTCTCACAACAAAAATGCTGCATTTTTTCTAAAATTATGAATACGTGTACCCAAAAACATTTTTTCTGTAAACATGTAAACATAATTCTGAATTTTTTATCAGAGCTATCTCATCACACCACTTAATTCTGCAATTTTTTCACAAATTAAATTTGTGCACGTCAGATGTTACATTTCTCATGTCAGACTGAAATACTTAATTTTGTTCTTAAATTACTACGGTTTAAAGGTGCTCTTCCACACAAAATAGAATATACATACATGCATACACATCAAAAGTTTTGCATCATTTTTTTCTGCCAATTTTACTCAATAAAATCATGGGCCGCAGCTTCACTTTAAAAGTGGTAGGGCCATGGTTTAGTGTCTAAGGAGGTGCGACCATGGTTGGCACCGACGGGAGAAATTTTGGAAAACTAGCCCTTCTAGACTGCCTAAAACAGGTCTTTTTCAAGGTTTTTACGCAGAATTTAGCTGAATCAGTAAATTTTCTTCTTACTTTGAAAAAAAAGTGGTCGGGCGAAGGCCCGGGTGCAACCCCCCCCCATCCCCCGCTGCCGCGGAAAATATACTACATAATAATAATATAAATCTCATGAAAATTAAACATATTTTGATTTTGAAATTCTAATGTACGAGCAATGCACCTTAACATTGAATGGTATGTAAGGTTATCAGCAAATGCAAATTTTTCCTTTAAAATATTATTTCATACTTCACTCACAAACAGTGAATAGTTTAAACATTCTAAGGGGGTTCACTATCTTTAAAATCTAATCAGGAAAAGAGTTTGTTTACATGATGTCAATAAGTTCAATAATAATAATAATCAAAAACTGCAGCATCAAAACAATATAGGGAAAACTGAATAATCCTTGTACACTTTTGATAATTATAGAAAACTGAAGCTACATTGCAAATATTTACCTATCTAAGAATGTATAAAATAACAAAAACAAAGAAGATTCTTGAGTGAATGAATATTTTTGAAAATTTCTTTCACAGGGATGATGATCTAAGATTGAAAAATCAATCCTGTGAAAATGGTAACTATACCACATTTCTACAAGAAGTTGATTTTTTCTTCTTCATTTTTCATTTTCATTTTTCTTTTTTTTTTCAAAATTTTTTGCTTGATAATTATCCACTCACAATTATCTTTTTAAAAAGCACAAAACTGCTATCTAATTCGAATTCTATTAAAAGTTACAGTCTTTTTTGTCTCCGCTGCAAATTATTTTGAGACAGACTTTAATAAACTCTTTTTAATTAAAACGAGGCTCAAAAATGAAGAACAATAAACAATTAAGAATCTTATAGACCGATTTCTCAGCAAATTATGGTCAAATTAGTAAAGAACAACATGATAAGGGAATAGAATAAGAAAAATTTTAGGCTTAAAATGTCAAAAATAAAAACAGCTATACCTCATCAAAATTCTACTGGTTCTTATAAAAAGAGTCAAGTGACAAGGAATCACATTGTGCAATGACTGAATGACAAACAGCAGTAAGATTAGCAGTTAGACTGGTATACATTTTTCCCGCATCAAAACCAGGTTGCTAAGGCTCCAGGGCTCATATTTGCCATTTATTTCACCATCTCTTAAATAAAAGGCTTTTTAAATAATATAAGTATGGCAAACGAAAGCCCTTGACCCAATAAGCATAAATTGTATAAATATCAGGGTGGCCAAAGCAAGTTTTTCAGAAAATGAGCTAGAATGCTCAGCAACCCCAGGGCTGATTGAAAATTGGTGTATCTTATAAAAATGTGTAGTTAGTTAGTCTGTTGTTCTTATAAAAACTAGGAGATTAAGGTAGGGGATTCAGGTGCAAGAGTGTCACCTTGAAGTACTGCAGACAAGATGGAAAATTCTTCTGTTTCTCCATCAGGAGATTGAACTTTTGCTCTTGTGTTCTTGTAAAGAAGTTTGATTGCCTGCACGAGCTCGTTTGGTATGCCATATGCTTTTAATATACTGAACATTCTGACTCTATGTATTCTATCAAAGGCCTTCCGAAAGTCTAGGGAAAGTAGTACTGCTGGTAGATTGTTAGACTTCACACCTTCAATAAGTCGTCTCAATGCAAGGATCTGGGACGCTGTCGATCTACCTGGTCTTAATCAATTTTGATTTGGGCGTAGGAATGCGGGTCAAGAATTGGTTGGATACGATTAAGGATCATACGGTTTACCAGTTTGGCGACAATAGCATTTTAACGATATACCACGATAGTTTTTACCTTTGCTGAGATTGCCTTTCTTTGGTACTGGGATAATGTTACTGATTGACCATTGATCAGGTTTATTACCATTCATGAGTAGATCGTTCGCAGAAGATAGAAGAGGTTGTTCAATATTGCATTACTTCAGGAGGGATGTTGTCGGGTCCTGACGTTTTCCCGAGAGTTATTCTTGATCTGGCTTTAACAAGCTCATCCTGTGTAAATGCTCCTGTTTTGAAAGGTAGATCGCTGAGAATGGTTTTGATTTCGCTTTGATCGTCATTTATAATAGGCTCACGTCAAAGCAGATTTTTAAAGTGCTTATTCCAATTATTGACACGTTCCTCTTTATTTTTGCCTTTAAGTATGCCCGATTTCTCTTTCTTACGTCCGGAGATGCTGTTTATTGATTTCCATGCTTCACGGTGCTTTTTAGAATGGTCCATCTCTTCAAGACGACGGATCCCGTTGACAAGCTTGTCTCCCATCACTGCTTCGTAAGCTGTTTGAAGTACCGCTTTATTTCTCTGAAGTGTGCATTCATTGTCTGGAGTTTGAGATTCCTGGAAGATTTTGAAAGCGTCTTGGACATCTTTTCTTGCCTGAATTACTCTTGGGTTGGAGGATGTTTCATTTTTGTGTTTATTCTTCTTTCTGGGTATGAGGATTTTAGTTGCCTCATCATTGGCTTGAATGAAGAAGTCGTATCGCTGGGTGGCATCAATATTGTCATTAACACAGGACAGCAAATCTACTTTGCAAGGAAATGGAAAATTGTCTTTGTAAGTCTTTACTTTTTCTTATTAGTTCCCAATCATGCCTGATTTGCCCTTGAGTTTTCTTAGATCGAAAGCTGATCTTGAGTTTTGCTCTTAGAATACGGTGATCAGAGCCGATGCTGGCGAATGAGTTGTAGGTGGAAACGTCTTTCACGGAGTTAGCCCATTTTCTATTGACAAGGATATAGTCTACTTGCGATTTTGTATTTGACATGTCAGAAATATATGTCCCCATAGTCTACTTTGCTTTTTCTGAAATTTGATGTTTGTGATCTGCATTTTGCATTCCTGGGAAAGATTGAGTAGCAGTTGACCGTTATTGTTTGTTTTTTTATGATAAGTAAACTTGCCGTCATCTTTACCGATGTGTCCGTTAAGCTCTTGGTCCACTTAGCTTTTTTGGTCGCCCAACAACGCGCACAGCTCGAGCGTTTTGGTCGCTGAGCGCTTTTATACTTCCATTGAAAATTAGAAAAAATTTGCGCGTAAGAGAAAATCAAAACAAAACACAATTGTACATGATAAAAAGAACACACAATCAGTATGTTTACCTTCTCGCTGATTGGCTACTTCAAAAAGAACAATAGAAGAGACACACAGCTTTGCGCACAAAGTTGAAATTTTTCAACTTTCAAAAAAGCTCACGCCGTTCATTGCGACAAGCCTTGAAAGCTTAATTTATGCAATTTATGCAATAATCGAGCCGTGCGCATTGTGCGGCGACCAAAAAAAGCTAAGTGGACCACGAACTTAAGCGGACCACGAGCTTTAAAGTCACCAAGCACAAGTAAAATATTATGCTTTGGTACACTTTTGATAGTGTCTGTCAACTCATCGAAGTGGTCAATGGCATCTTGGGTATCCTCTTGTGGTGCATAGTTAACGATGACTGTGGTTGTAGGGTTGCAATTAAACGTTGCTATGAGGATACGTTTGTTCACATACTTAACACTGGAAAGGACATTCTCAGCAGCTTTGTTTACGAGTAGACCTACTCCACCGTTAGCCGCATTTTTGGTATTCCTCCAGGCCGATTGAGTGATCAGTACACATACAGGCAATTTGGTGTAGTTTATCGTTTTTTTCTCTGTATCAGGGTGGACAATTTTGTGATCGACGATTCCGAGGATCGAGGTGTTCGAGTTAAGAAAAATTTTGGCAAGTTCAAGTCGTTTGAATTGATGACGTATTGTTCTTACATTGAGAGTCGCAATGTAGCTATAAGTGTATTGGTTAAAAAGAGGTTTTGAGCTTTGATGATCTCCTCATCCGATGCAGCTCGTCCGAAAGGATTTAGAGGTACATCATCATCGTTCCCATTTCTGGTACAGTCATTAATCACAAAGCTTGAATTTGTAGGGGCTCGGACCCTAGTGCTGTTAAGTCGTGAATTCATTTTGTCTGTCGAATTGCTAAATATACATAAGGGGCGCCACTCCACTTGCGGTTGCAGTTCCTTTTCTCAAAAGGTTGAATCTCCTCGCCGGTGATCAGTTGTGATTCATACGCCGAGTAGAAAGTTGTACAAATCCATGATATCGGTTTATCGATAGAAACATTTGTCCAAGACACCCTCCCGCATTTCAAAGGTGTGAGTTACATTTCGTCAGGCCCCTACCCTTTGACCTGTTCGGCTAGGTTGAACCTACCAGGAGACCTTGAGTTTTAAGAGCCGAGAAATTTTCTTAAAATGTTCTTATTTTCACCATTTTGCGAGTATTTTTGTGTATCTTCCCTAACAAAGTAGATGTCTTAGAGTCGACAAAGCCTTTAAATGTTCTTATAACCTGCTCATGATATTTTAGTCATCGATTGTTCTTATAAAAACGTGAACAAATTTCAGTGACATGAAGCTTGTCATAAAAATATTACAATTTTGATAATGAAAGTTTCCCGACCACCCAACCGAAAGTTTCGAATAGAAAAAACGAGTTGAAAAGTTCGAAAGTAGCATAAGCCTGATACATACCTTATACTCAGTGACTAAATGGATTAGAGTATTTTTTATCTGTAATATTGGACACGAGAAGTTCATTTCTTGATGAGTTACGCTAAATAATAACTTGTTGTTTTTATATGAAAAAAAATTCACGCATGCGATGTAAAGCTTCCTGATTTGTCTCGATCAATTCAAATTACATATTCAAATATAAGAACAAAATAAAAAAATAAGAACACTACAAGGACAGCCAACCTGAAAATTGACGAGTTCAACACCCGGGGGGTGTACTACTACCCTTGCCGACCGACGGGGGTGCTCCGCTGAGGTTCGAAAAATGGACCCTACGTGGGACTCGTTTTTTCAAAAATTGTGCCGAAATTTGGGAAAAAAAGTGACCCTGAATGGTACTGAATTGGACTGAAATTCCAAAATTTTCTCAAATTTTCTACTTTTTCCCTAAATTTTCAAAAAAAGGCACCCTACGAGAGACTGATTTTTCTATTTTGGTGTTTTTGCGACTCTACCTTGGACTCGTGGAGGCTAAAAAAGCAAGGTAACCTGACCCCGTAACCCATTTTGCCCTAGTGCCCCCTCCCCGGGGCTCAACAAAATTAGTTTCAATCTTCTATACATAGCTGTCCATAACAGTTTTTTTCTCAACTTGGAGATTACAGCTAATTTTGTTTGATTTGAAGTGCTATGTAGAAAAAGGTTTGTAGAAAAAGTTAATTTTGTAATGTGTATGGCCTTTTCAAATTGATAGATTTGATTATTCAAAAATTTATTTTTCGAAAAGGTGCGGTCAATCCCAGAGGGCTTAGGATCGGGCAGTGACTTTAGGCGCCACCGAGCCATCACGACTGACCAAGGTCGCTAGCGTTCTGACGAGAGAAATTCCGGATAACCAATCCCGAACGGACCACGGTTCAAGATTGCTAATTCAATTCTATTGCTTGAAACACTTTTAATATGTATTCTGCTTGTGGTTTAAAGTCTGAAGGGAAATACTGTTATTTTATCGCCCATAATAGATTTTTAGTTTTCCCACTTCTCATGCAGTTGTTTTAGAAATTGTTTGAATAATTAAACACCAAGTGGGGATTTCCCTTTTCTCGTTTACTTTTGAATGTTGATTGTTCCTATGCAAACATCTCTGTAATCTCCGGGCAGATTCTGATATTCCGTTCACGGTACGTTTTCTTTCTAAAGACCATGGCTCCGTTAGAGAATCTGCCAGGATTAGCGCACCGCTTTGATCTCTTTCATCCAGATTTAAGATGAATATCAAATGAGCTTTTGAGCGATTGCAAAACAATTGCAACAAAATCAAATGTTTGCCAGGACAAAGGACTCCCGTACACTTTGTCCCGTTCCCCCGGGCTCGGGGGAGTACTTATGCCGCCCTTAAGGACCCAGTTTCAGAAGCATTCTCGAAAAAAGAACACCGTGAGTATTAAAATTATTTAAAGGATTTGAATCCATTCAAAGTTAGCAAAGAAGTTATTATAGAGGAACATTCTTTCATGGGAATAAGATATCTTATTGTAGATCTACTTTTTTTCTATGCTTAAGCTCACCCCATTACCATAACAAAACATAAAGAACATAAAAAGTGCGTTTAAGAACATCTAAGCTGACTTATACGTTTGAAAAACATAAGAAAATTAAATAGACATTGCTAGCCTGAGAATTGATGAGATCAACAAAAACTTGCCCAAAATCTTCTCAACTCTCAAATGTACAGCCAAATTTAATGTACATTTAAGAACATTTTTAGACTTAAAATTCATAAAGTTAAGATTATCTGTAGGCTTTAAAGATTCCGACGTTTTTATAAAACAAGTTTTTTAAAGGTTGTCTAAAATTTGTGAAGCTTCCAGATGTTCTTAACCTTTAAAGTTTTGAGCCCAGAAATGTTCTTAAAAAGTTCTTATTTTTTTACTATTTTATGAGTATTTTTGTGTATCTCCCTAGAAAATTGGGTATTTTTAGAGTCGTTATTCAGTGACAGACATGTTACGCTTGTCGTAAAAATATTTCAATTTTATTTATGAACATTACCCGGCCACCCAACCAAAGTTTCGAGAAAAAAGCGAGTTGAAAGTTCGAAAGTAGCATAAGCCTGATACATACCTTATACTCAGTGACTAAATGAAATGAGTATTTTTATCTGTAATGTTGGAAGCGAAAAATTCATTCTTTGATAAGTAACGCTAAATAATAACTTGTTGTTTTGTATGAAAAAAATTCACGCATGCGATGTAAAAAGCTTCCTGAAATTTGTCTCGATCAATTCAAATTACATATTCAAATATAATGTGGTTTTGATTGAATCAGTAAGAAAACCTTGTTCACATGTTCTCAATCTCATGAATTATTCAACAAGACAATATTGTGAAAGCTCTGTTTACATTACGAGATTTATCCAAGTGTTTTTTTAAGAACATTTATGCTGACTTATACGTTTGAAACAAATAAGAAATTTAATTAGACATGGCCAGCTTGAAATTAATGAGATCGACAAAAAGTTCTCATCAACTCTCAGATGTACAGCCAATTTTAATGTACATTTTAAAGAACATTTTTAGGCTTAAAATTTATAATGTAAAAATTGTCTGTAGGCTCCAATGATTTCGGATGTTTTTCTAGAACAGGTTTTTTAAGATCGTCAAAAATTTGTGAAGCCTGCGGATGCTCTTAAAATGTTCTTATATCTTTACCTTATGAGTATTTTTGTGTATCTCCCTAAAAAAATTGGTGTTTTCGGAGTCGTTATTAAAGGTTTTATTTTTACATAAGTGTTCCCGTTTTATATAATCAGGCACATATTTCATATCAGGACAATGTCTGCCTATTGTTATATTATGCTGATATAAGCAAAAAATATACTCTTTTTGACCAATCTTGCTCCACATCCGTGTCAGTTCAATGTGAAAAAGCTTGTAAATCAAAATTGATGAGTGAGCAAACGATTTCACTCTTATTTAAAAACAAAACCTTTAACTCAGTGACAAACATGTCACACTCGTCGTAAAAAATATTTCAATTTTATTGATGAATATTTCCCGACCACCCAACCAAAGTTTCGAGAAAAAAAGAGTTTAAAAGTTCGATAGTAGCATAAGCCTGATACATACCTTATACTCAGTGACTAAATGAAATGAGTACTTTTTATCTGTAATGTTGAACACGAGAAATACATTTCTTGACGAGTAACGCTTAATAATAACTTGTTGTTTTTATATGAAAAAAATTCACGCATGCGATGTAAAAAGCTTCCTGATTTGTCTCGGTCAATTCAAATTACATAATAAACATATTGTGGTTTTGATTGAATCAGTAAGAAAACCTTGTTCACATGTTCTCAATCTCATGAATTATTCAACAAGACAGAATTGTTAAAGCTCCGTTTACATTATTCATTCTCTTGTGGTACCAATGAGATATAAGTTGTAAAGGTACTGAAAGGTCGATGCTCGGAAATCCCGAATTATTCTCATATAAAAACAAGTTATGACGTCATTCTCAATTTTTATTTCATTTCCCAACAAGTTTCTTGGTCCCAAGGAAAGATTTGGTAAAAAATAAGAACACTACAAGGACAGAAAATTGACGAGCTCAACACCGGGGGTGTAGGACTCGTTTTTTCAAAAATTTTGCTGAAATTTGGGAAAAAGTGACCCTGAATGAGACTGAAATTCCAAAATGTTCTCAAATTTTCTACTTTCTCCCCAAATTTTCCTAAAAAGGCACCCTACGAGGGACTGATTTTTCTATTTTGATGTTTTTGCGACCCTAGTCCTTGGACTCGTGGAGGCTAAAAAAGGTACAGCTAATTCTGTTTCATTTGAAGTGCTATGTAGAAAAAGGTAATTATGTAATTTGTATGGCCTTTCCAAGCTGATAGATTTAGATTATTTTAAAAATATATTTTTGGAAAAGGTGCGGTCAATCCCAGAGGGCTTAGGATCGGGCAGTGACTTTAGGCGCCACCGAGCCATCACGACTGACCAAGGTCGCTAGCGTTCTAACGAGAGAAATTCCGGAGAACCAATCCCGAACGGACCACGGATATTAAATTGTTAATTCAATTCTATTGCTTGAAACACTTTTAATATGTATTCTCCTTGTGGTTTAAAGTCGTCTGAGGGGAAATACCGTTATTTTATCGTCCATAATAGATGTTTAGTTTGTTTCAGACCATTTGGTTTTCCCCACTTCTCATTCAGTTGTTTTAGAAATTGTCTGAATGATTAAACACCAAGTGGGGATTTCCCTTTTCTCGTTTACTTTTGAATGTTCATATGCAAACATCTCAGTAATCTCCGGGTAGATTCTGATACTCCGCGCACGGCACGTTTTCACTCTAAAGGCCATGGCTCCCGTAAGAAATTCTGCCCGGATTAGCGCACCGCTTTTATGTTTTTCATCCAGATTTGGGATGAATATTAAATGAGCTTTTGAGCGCACTGATTGTCTGAAGCAAAACAATTAAAACTCGAAAAAATAATCAAAAACCAATACCATAGAGGCATGTTTCTCAGGACAAAGGACTCCCTGGGACCGGGTAGAGGGTTACTTAAGCAAATGGAGGGCACGGCTATGTGCCGCCCATTGGCCCAGTTGCAGAAGTATTCTCGAAAAAGGACACACTGTTTATTAAATTTTTTAAAGGATTTGAATTCATTCAAAGTTAGCAAAGAAGTTATTATGACGGATCATTTGTTCATGGGAATAAGATATCTACTTTTTTTTCTAGGTTTCAGCTCACCCCATTACCAATATATGTTTCATTCACCTATCGCATAATCAACAGCATCTTCATGATGGACTGGTGGCTTTCCCTTTCACTGTCTGTTTGGTGGTCGGTGAATTTCTATTACTCAAATGTAAGTCTTGTATGTTTATATTTTTTAGGCCGGAATCGGTTTTTTCAACACAGTTGAACAGTCGTTTTTCGTACTCTAAAGTCGGGGAAATAAGGGAGAAATAATAATCTGGAAAAAGCCGTGAGATTAGTTTGGAAAAAACTATGCTAAAATAACGAAACAAAGTGTCATATTCGACGTATTTGCAGTATCTGACACATCCTACAGCCTAGCATAGCCTTTTCCTATCCCACAACGCGAAGCTGGTTTATAACGTTTTACGTCTTTTGTTTTTTAATTGAATTGACATCAGTTCCTTGAAACATAATACAATGACTTCAAAAGTGATACCAATCTCCCCCGACGATTATGTGTTTTTTTTTTTGCGCAGTTTAAAATAAATTATAAACTTGGTTTTCGGGAAGGCACTGGCTAGGAGGGTATATTTGTAAAAAGTTACAGACGGGACAGTCTCAAACAAGAAAGTCATTTCCGTTTGGTACAGGTAAAACTTAGTCTAAACTTTTGTAGTATGTTACACTATTTTCTACACAAAATGATACGGGAAGACCGGCATCGCTTTAGATTTTAGAAGTTTTACCGATCTCCAAACTGGCAAGGTCGTTTTTCCGTTGATTTAGCTAATTTTTGTTTCGTCTCGTTGTTCGATGTTGTTTTCAACATCTGTTCGCACGGTTGTAAAAAGTTCGGATATTTTTCAAGGCGAAAATTAATAATTGACGATCTTTTCATATCGGGAATGTTTTATCATGTGTCACATTTAAAAATATCGGGAAAGGTAACGATTGAAATTGAAAGTGAATGAAATATTTACTTTACAGTAGATTTATTCAATTTTTTATGTCTGTTTTTTTTTTCTAACGTGCGAATTCATCTCAATCATATCGTGATTCCCAGTGAAAAAAGTATAATATTTGACACATTAACATTTAATTCGAATTGTCAAGCCTTGAAAATAGTTTTATTCTTAAAACGCGTCGTCAGTGCCGAATTTTGCGAAAATCCGTTCTCGCCAAAAATGAGGTAATGCATAACAAAAAATAAAATAATGGTTTATGAGGTAGGTTATTTTCATTTGAAATTTGTCACGCCAACTGGGTAAGACTACCGCCAACTGGGTAAATTTAAAGTGATTTTCAAACCGTTATTGATAAAGAACTTAATCAAAGGGAAAAAAATAAATAACTGTTTTGTACTCCCTTTGGTAGTAACTATTTGAATGCGAAAAGAAATCCCAGCAAATATACTGCTGATATAAATAAATGGGAATCTTTAAAACTCACACCAACTGGGTAACCCGCTCCTACTGGCTATGAAAAGCTTTCCATTTTAATTTGAAATTTAGGAGAGGGTTATTGATGTCGCTTAAAATGGAAATGAATGTGCTACACTTGGTGTCTCTTTTTTTATCTTCTACTATACCTTAAGGGAAGAGATTTTGGCGGAAAGAAATTTTGGCGAATTTGGCAAATTGCCTAAAAATAATGTCGACAAATTCGCCAAAATTTCTCTCCGTCAAATTTAATTTTATAGTTCAGGCCAAACCCAAAATAAATTCTCGCCAAATTTAATTTTCTTTCAATTTAGTCTCTATTTCTCCTAAAACCCTTTTTTTCCTCTTTTTTCAGTTAAAATATTGACGAAAAATGGATTGTTCGCCAAAATTAATTCTCGCCAAATTTAGAAATTTTATTAAATCGCCAAAATGAATTACGCCAAATTGCACCAAAATTGGCGAATTGGCTCATTCGCCAAAATTTCTTTTCTTAAGGTAATTAAAAGAAGGAAGGGAGGGGAAAGAATCATTTTCTTTTGTTTTTAGGATATTCTATTTGCGAGTACTTTTTGAAAACATTTTGTGAAATTAATATTGATCAATTACTTGTAGGTGCTAATGTCTAATGATATGGTTTTGATGTAATTTTGAGGTTTTTTGGGTTGTTAATTAATTTTTTTATTTGCTTAATGTATCTTCTCAATCATCTTGAGTGCTTTTTCATTACAGGGACCACCATCTTTGAAATGAAATAGTTTTTATAAGAACCAACTAAATTTAGCTTCGGCTTCTCTTGTATTCTCGAAATCTTTAACTTAAGTCTCGAATGTTCTTAAAATGTTCTTAAAATACTCTGTTTCTTTACTAATTGCTTTGGTGTTTTCTGGAATACGAGACTAGGATTATTCTAAATTTTGTTCTCAGGTTCAAAACAAATTATATAACTATTGTTCTTATTTAAAATCTTTTTTATCAAAAAGCAACTCCTTTTTGGTTGAGACTTCCTTCCGTGTTCACACTTTTCACAATCAAAAATAACATACAGTTTCCTCCGTTCCCATCCATTCAGACGTACATATTACATATAAGCAACATTACATAAAAATTCACCAAACTAAGAAGTGATAAGCAGAATCACTGTACGTATGTGGAAGCCATGAAAATTGAGTAAATCAGGAGAACCTAGTTGGCAGACAAGCATTTAACCCGTCTTTTGACTTGTTCATTTCAACAACATTATACAAACATCTAATCAAGTTTCCTTCGTTGGTAATTGACCGACCAATTAATGACAATGTGCAGTTATCAACATACCAATTTATTTTTCATATCTATTTTTCTTCAAATCTCTTCTATTTACACCGTTCCGCAAATATTCACCAAGGTTGTTGGTGGTGAAAACGTCAGGATTGAAGGTATTGATGCAATTTATGAAAGATCAGTATCCAGTCCAACTGAATGTTCCCTAATATGTCAACGCCATAAATGTGTTTTCGCCCAAACCGTACCTCAAGAGAAACAGCCAGGTCTTAAATGTTCGTTATTCAGCAATATTGAAGATGTCTCGGCTGTATTGGTGCATCATAAAAGCGCCAAGATTGTAAAGTTGAATGAACAGCTTTCTTGCAGCAACGAAGATCAAGATCCGATTCTTCCACTAGCACCAACACCGCCACTAAGCAGTTTACCGGAATGTCTTGATTGGTATGAGAATGGATCTGAAGACGATGGTGTGTATAACATAACCATCGGTGGAAAATCAACTCCAGTCTATTGTATAATGTAAGATCAACAAAGTTTCGGAGCAGGTAGGTTCCTCTTGAATTTTTACCATATATCTACTAATTGGAATCTCAAATATGGATTTGTTTAACTGGTTCACAGTCCCGATAGAAAGATGACGTCGAAAATCAAGGTTGTTTGGATCACAAAAGTCCTACAAACAAACTTCCAATCCTTTCCCTGTCTACAATAACAACGATATTAACAAAGAAGGAAACGGAAAAAGCTTTCTCTTTGCTCACAGCTTGTAGGTACTGTAGAGAGCAGAATTAAACTTCAAAGTCTTATGAATCGCATCATTAGAAAAGACTTAACGGGGAAATAAAATTTCCGTGGTTTAAGAAGATGGGCGTTTTTTAAGAACAGATATTCGCAGGTTGACACCTACTTTTTAATGAATTTCTTTTCTTCAATATCTTAGGAAATTCATGATTTTTTAATTTTCAATATTTCTGCGAAGCTAACTTTTACGGTAGAAACCCAAACTGCACCGCGAAAATTGGTTCCATTAAGTTATCTTTAATGATACCGATTTTTCAGTGTAATTTGCTCTATTGTTTTGTTTAGGATGGACAGTTTTCCAGCGCCGTAAAGACGGGTTTGTCGATTTCTACAGATCATGGTTGGACTACAAGGTTGGATTTGGTAATATCCATGGTAACCACTGGCTTGGTTTGGAGAAGATTCATCAATTCACCAAATCCAAACCAACTGTCGAAGTTCTCATCTTTGCTAAACGATTTATTGGCAATACAAGATTTGAACATTTTGAAGGTACAGTTGACGCTCTCTAATTCGATCTTCAAGGGGATTTTGAATTTTCATCGAATAAGGGAGCTTATCGAATAAGAGAGCGTCGTTTATGAGAGTTTCTTGTTGACGGGGACTTTAAATATCATCGAATAAGGGAGCCTATCGAATAGTAGAACGTCGAATTAGAGAGCGTCGACTGTAATGTAAATTGTTTGCTAAATGCGTTTGAATTTTCCACTGGTGGTAACAAATTTCTTTGCGTTCCTTTGCGGGGTTTTCCATCATGTATTCCTTCTTTTTGATTTTTAACTCATTTTATTAACAGAAACCCGACAAACTCAACTAAAGGCCCGTCACTTGCCACTAATTTTTAATTTCAAACTAACTTTGCTTCAACTATTGTTAAAGGTTTTATTTTTACATAAGTGTCCCCGTTTCATATCAGACACAATCAGGACAGTGTCTTCCTATTGTTATATTATGCTGATATAAGCAAAAAATGTTGTTCTTTTCCTCTTTCTGACCAATCTTGCTCCACATCCGTGTCAATTCAACGTGAAAAAGCTTGTAAATTAAAATTGATAACTAAGCAAACGATATCACTCTTATTTAAAAACAAAACCCTTAACTTTGTTTTTACCTTTTTTATCATCAAGGTTTTTCAGTGGATGGCGAAATCACAAAGTACAGAATAACAAGTGGTAGAAAAACAGGTGTAAATTACGGGAGAGATTGGACAGCTTTGAATGGGATGAGATTCAGCACATTCGATTCAGATAATGATAATTTTGGAGATAGTAATTGTGCCCAAAATTACCCTTCAGGTAAATTGAAAGACCACTAATTCATTTACTGTTATCTACTCTTAGGCTCCAAATAAACGGGCCCCACCGCTTGTTAACTTTTCGCCCCTTATTTCGCTCTAAAAAGCCTGATTTTAACCTATATTTACCTTATTTTTTGGTTTTCAGAAGTACGATTTCCAACCTCCCGGCAATTAGGTCCCCTCCCGTTTATTTGGAACCTAAGAGTACTTCGGTAATACTCTCAGCTCAGATGCCTGATAAACGGGGAGAGGGGTTTGAATAATCAGGGGGGGAGCTAATTTTCGAGGAGGTTGGTAATTGTACACATAAATGCCCCCAAAATAAGGTAGTTATTAGCAATTTACAGCGCTTGTTTTAAAAACCTTTTTTGGTTGTGTAAGAGAACGATGGACAGATCAGGCCTTATAAGAAGAACAAGCACTCGCTATCCTAGGGTCGAGAAACTACTGCGCTTACCCGACTCTGTCAACTCTTGACGCATAGAGCTTCCGGTGCATAATAACTATAAACGCTTTTTTTATAAGAATGGTGTAAATCCATTTCATCATGGATATTCTCAACTTTTTTGGGAAAATCATCCTGAAATATTCTTACAGCATTCTTAGGTTAGGATCCTAATTCAGACTAGATTTAACATTTAGTACATACGTCTCAAGCATAAAATAGCATTTTTGTGAAAGGAGTGAGCCTTACATGCTGGTAAATGGCAATTTATAATTGAAAATTCTCTAAAAATGACAGACATTCTTAGCTTGAGTAGAAAAATTCCATTAAAGGTGATATTCTTAGCATATTCTTAATATATAATTTTTGGCCATTTTCATCATGGAGATTCTTATAAAAAAGTGTATCCTTATAAAAAAACACGTGTACTCTAAGTTAGCTTGATGGGATTTGAAGAGGGTTACAAACATAAGACCAACTTTGGAACGTTTATTTTTCATAGGTTGGTGGATGAACAGCTGTTTTCCAATCAATCTGAATGGTCGTTACCGATCGAACGGAGGTGTACCATCATCGTCTCAAGGGATCATTTGGGAAGAATTTGCAGGTCCTGTTGAATCTCTCAAAGAAACGCTAATCATGATGAGAAGTAAAAAAGAAGAATCGTTTGAATCAATTTCAATCGATTGATGAATCGATTGAATCGTTTTCAATCGATGATTGATCATTATTATTACACTTGAGTGTATCTTAAAATATTTTATTATGTATTTGTTATTTATGTATTTATGTAAGCAAGTTCCTTGATGTAAGTGAGCCGTGATTAGATAAGATATCCTATCTAGGTCACATGAAATTCATTACCATAGAATTTCAGCGTTTGACCAATCAGAAACGTCGCGGATAACAATAGCAATAACTTTTTTTACTTGGAAAAAGCTTAAAGCACTCCATCTTACCCTTCGAGCTTTACAGAAATTTGTGATTTGTACTCTTATCTTCACAAACGCACAATGGCAAACTTCTATTGACTAGAGTTGTTGAAGGTTTTGTTTTACTATATTAGTGTTCCATTTTCATATCAGACACATATTTCATATTGGGACAGTGTCTACCTATTGTTATATTGTACTGATATAAAAAAAAAATTTCTTTTCTTCTTTCTGACCAATCTTGCTATCTTGCCAATTCGAAAAAGCTTGTAAATTGAAATTGACGAGTAAGCAAACAATTTCACTCTTATTTAAAAACGAAACCTTTAAGATAAATTCGTGTTATATATAGTAATATAGGTGTTATGTGATAATGCAATAAGTGTATGTTACAATATAATGTTAGTTCGTACAATGGCTTTTAGTTTTCCTTACCATACATTATTTCTTAAATTCAGTCGTCCACTCGTCTAAAAGTTATTATAACTGTGAAAATTAAAATAACTGCGCTTCAGCAATTCAAACTGAATTTATGTATTTGCACTTTTGAAGACGGTAGAGTGACTGAAGCGTTTTGGAATAACCCACAGTTCTGACTCGCAATATCGAGGACGGGAAAGGTGCTGATTAACCGTCGTCCTCAGTTGTTCAGGATCTAGTCAAATTAGAACCTTACCGTCTCCGTCGCAGAAAAGCACACATACTTAAACTCGGGAAAATAAATAAAAAATGACCAAATTACACGCGAAGCTGTACGATGACGAGCCAAAACTCAAACATGCTCTCGCCTCGCCTATAAAGCATTGAATTTCGATGTTTCCCATTAGGGAAGATAATTCAACCTGGGCAATCCTGCTTAATTATCAAATATGCTTTGAAGCTGTTCAAACAATCGGGAATGTCTAATCCAATCTAGAAGCACTTAAAGAGGACAAAATAGGTTAAAATGAAACCTTTTCGGGAGTTTCTCCCGATTCGGAACCATAGTTTTGCCTGTTCGAGAAGTTCCTCCCGATTTGGAAGAATCTTTTCGACTGAAGGACTCGTCCAATTGTGATTGTAAATAGTTTTGATTTGGAAAGTCTTGGAAATTATACCAGTACTTCAACACAGTTTGCACTTAGATCTTTGCTAAAACTAGATATGTTACCTTGAATTTTAACTTTAATTTTCTATTTCGCGATACTTTTTCGATTTGTTCTTTTATTTTTACCGGACCCGACTCACCCTAAAAATAAAGTGTATCCAGATATAATTGGCAATGGAAACAAGAATTCCTGTAACTTTTGATTGTCAAATATAATTGTGAAATTTTTTTTTGCTTCTTTTAGAGAATCAAAAGTGCTATATTTGAATGTATTTTTAGTTGAAAAATTCGCGATTTTTAGTTGAAAAATTCGCGATTGTAAAAATTGAGCTTCTACTTATGCTACAACGTTCATTTTTAGTAGTTTTCTCTTTCCCATTACGAATTAGTGCTTCTAGGATGCTTTAATTTGTGACATTTGACAAAAGGACACTTGTACTTTTCGAGGAGCTTGACCCGTATAACGTTAGACTAGTATAGTCGTTGAATGAAAAAAATTACACCGGAAAATTTTACTAGAGTGGTAAAATCGGGAAACCGTATCTAGAACGATATTGATATTCTCAAATTTCAAAGTTATTTTCCTTCTCTCTCGCGCGCTAATTCTCGTGTGAACGTTTTTCCGATTATACCTAGCCAGTATCCGATTTTGTTGCGCGCGGTAAATAACAGACTTGTTTACAAGTCTAGTATAACGTGCATGTCTTTTTTAGTTGGTACTGTACACTAACTAAATTTTTTAGTTTATATGATCTTTAACAGTACTACACGTCATATTTTCAAGAGTTCGGATACGGTCGTGGCCTATACTATAAAACGATAACCAGAAATTCTGAATTGAGTTATGGTTTTGATACCTTAAAAAGCTTATAGTGTAGAAGGGTCTCGACCCCCTTAACCCCATATTTATATTTGTATAGTATATTTCTTCGATACTCGAAGAGCTGTGCATTTTTTCTGATAGTGGATTGTTTTTATAAAGAAAAGTGTCTAATAGCTTTTTTATTTTTTTTCAAGTCTTTATAATAGTGTTCATAGTTTCTCCTTATAGAATAAATATGTTTTCATTATACCATTTTTATTTTGTCCAGTTATGTCTTATGTGTTTCATTGTATCAATGGGGTTTCAATGTTCATTGATTAGTTTTTGATGGCATACCGGATAAGTGGGATGGGGGAACCTGGGAACCTAAAGTGGGAAACTAAATGAACACCTGAAAAGTGGGATGGGGGAACCTAAAGTGGGAACCTAAATGAACACCTGAAAAGTGGGATGGGGGAACCTAAGTGGGAACCTAAATGAACACCTGAAAAGTGGGATGGGGGAACCTAAGTGGGAACCTAAATGAACACCTTTAAAGTGGGATGGGGGAACCTAAGTGGGAACCTAAATGAACACCGGAAAAGTGGGATGGGGGAACCTAAGTGGGAACCTAAATGAACACCTGAAAAGTGGGATGGGGGAACCTAAGTGGGAACCTAAATGAACACCGGAAAAGTGGGATGGGGGAACCTAAAGTGGGAACCTAAATTTTTATTTTTATTATTTTTTTTTTTTATTATTATTTTTTTTTTATAGCAATATATTTCGCAGGTCTATTGACCTCTATGAAACAGAACTTTTGATTTTACATTTTATAAAGTTTTTTCTCCCTTTCTTTTATCAAACGCTCTTTGAAGACTTGTAAGGATGGTGCTTCAACAATATCTTCTTCTAGATCATTCCAAGGTTTCACACTTCTGTGAAAAAGAGAGTTGCTTTGGTAGCCTCTCATACCGTCATTAGCAAAGTTCCTTTGAAGCTCGTAATCATGCTGACGTCGTGGGCGTGTTCGAGGAGTAAATTTCTCTAATCTTATAGACTCGTCATAAATGTGGAGGTTCTTGAAAACTTCCACCATATCACCAACTTGCCGCCTGGTCTTTACGTTAGGTAGATTGATGAGTCGTAGCCGATCTTCGTATGAGTAGTTTCTATAGCAACTAACTAGCCTAGTAGCTCTTCGTTGGACGCCCTCAATTGCTTTGACATGTTTGATTAGCCTTGGAGACCATACTACATGTGCATATTCCAAATGGGGTCTGACAAATGCAATGAAAAGCGTTCGAAACATATCTGGTGAGAGAAATTCGAAGCTCCTGCTAATCAAGCCAACGATAGAGTTAGCTTTCTTGATTTTACTGAATATATGGGCTTCAAAGGTCAGGTCACTATCGATTATCACTCCTAGATCTTTTTCTTGGTCAACTTGTTCTAGAACAGATCCTGCTATGGTATAGGGATGGACATATTTGATGTTCCAAAATTTACCCAGTGTTAAAACATGACACTTGTTCGGATGAAATTCTAAAAGCCAGTCCTTTGACCAAATTTTAAACCCTTAGAGTGAACTTATTCTCATTTTTGCTCATTTCCACCCTTACAGTGTACTTTGGGAAGCTTGGAAAAAAGGGCCGCACGTACGGTAGGTCGTTTACCTTGAGTGCCCCCCCCCCCGTGGATCTATGCCTATGTGTATTGAAACGTGGCAAGCCGTGCAATATGTTCTATTTTACTATCAAACATTTTTAATTAATGAAGTGTATTCACACGCTGTACTGTTTGGTTGGTACAGAAAGAAAAACGAGCTAGAATCCGTTAAATGCTAAGCGACCCCAGCCCTGACCCGAAAATTGGAGCTGCTAATAAAAAACAATGTGTATTGCATCAAGAGTGAACAAAAACTAGATCATAAATAATGTTTTACTAGATTCTGTATTCAAGCAAATTAGATCCGTGCAAAAGAAAGAAGAGGCTCTAAGTTATCCATCGAGCTATGAACGAACTTCTAATTCCTTTTAGATTTGAAGATATGACGGTTTAAAGTTTAAAGTTTAAAGTCAATTTAAGTCAATTTACTAAAAAGAACCTTTCAAAAAGATGCACTATAAAACTGCTGATAAATAAACATGCTTTTTTGAGCTAATTGAATAAATAAATTCCCTTTGTTTTATTTTCAACATTATTGTTTGGAACCGTAATGTAAAAAGTAAATAACTGGTGTTCTTATTATGATAAAAGGTTTTTTCTTTCATTGCATATAATATCTTTCTTATCTTTATGTATTTGTTTTTAAAGAAAAATATTTCAATTCTATTAATAATTAAACAACTTAGGTTCCCACTTAGGTTCCCCCATCCCACTTTTCAGGTGTTCATTTAGGTTCCCACTTAGGTTCCCCCGTCCCACTTTTCAGGTGTTTCATTTAGGTTCCCACTTAGGTTCCCCCATCCCACTTTTTCAGGTGTTCATTTAGGTTCCCACTTAGGTTCCCCCCCCCATCCCACTTTTCCGGTGTTCATTTAGGTTCCCACTTAGGTTCCCCATCCCACTTTTCCGGTGTTCATTTAGGTTCCCACTTAGGTTCCCCATCCCACTTTTCCGGTGTTCATTTAGGTTCCCACTTAGGTTCCCCCATCCCACTTTTCAGGTGTTCACTTAGGTTCCCACTTAGGTTCCCCCATCCCACTTTTCAGGTGTTCATTTAGGTTCCCACTTTAGGTTCCCCCATCCCACTTTTCCGGTGTTCATTTAGGTTCCCACTTTAGGTTCCCAGGTTCCCCCATCCCACTTATCCGGTATGCCGTTTTTGATAACCAGGTAGGTCCATAAAAGTTTTAAATGAAAATTTCCGGTATTCCGGAAAACGCGATCTACTGCATTCAATTATCATCTTCTTGTTCTTCTTTTTATATTTTTCAGGTGTAATACAACTAAAGAAACTTCGAAATGATTGCAGTGTATTTCTGGTCCCAAAAGCTGTCAAAAATTTGACCAAAACCTTCTACAGGATGAGTGAGTTAATCCAGGCTATTTCTCTATTGGACTTTTGCAGAAAAAAATTTAACCCCCACTGTTGATAGGATATTGATTTTTCGTATTGAACCACTTGGATATCCTTCTTTATTATTAAAGACCCCTTGATATCCAGTCTTAAAAGATATGCTCAACCGCCTGGATATCCTCTCTTATAAAGATGCTTATCCCCTAGATATGGTTTTTACGGGGGGAGGGGCACGGACTATTTCTGGAAAAGCCCATTTCCATCTCAACCAGTTAATTTTAGTTAAGGCTCGACTGCTCTTATTTTCTTTTCTCGCTATTAGCCTTTACTTATTCACAAGTTAACTTATAGGATAGTATTGAGCTTTTTTGGGCCTCATACTCTATTTTTACTGATTTGACCCTAAGTTTGCGCAAAGTCAAGCAATTCAAGACTTGGGATTGTTCTTGAATTGTTCTCATAAAAAAGATGTATAGCCATTCCCCTGCCTCTCCAAGTTATCGGGTTTTGGCAATGTTAATTTTTGTTCCAGGATAAAAAGATATGTACATGCTTTTTTTTATAAGAATACACTTTATAGGAATGTCTATGATGAAAATGGCCAAAAAATTTTATGATGCTAAATATATCACTATCATAGAACTTGGCTGCTCAAGCTAAGAATGCCATTTTATGCATGAGACGTATATTCTAAATGTTAAATCTGAAGTCTGAATTAGGATCCTAACCTAAGAATGCTGTAAGAATATTTTAGGATGATTATCCCAGTTAAGAATATCCATGATGAAATGGATTTACACCAATCTTATAAAAAAAAGCGTGTATCGTAAATAAATGTGTGTAGGTTAAAAACTTCGATATTCCTATATTTGAGGGGTTGTTTTTTTAGAAACTGGCTAAGCTTGTCTGGAATATCAACCACGCACTTACACATTTTTTGTGTTCCATATGGATTTTTATTTCACCTTTGCTCTGAAAAAGACATTCTCCTTTTAAAAAATGAGGGATTTTAAAACCAGAAGGTTCCCAGTTCCAATCCCCGCTCCTTCCAATGTTCTGTTCATTTCCCAGATAGCCGAGCCGGCTGACGTGGAAAACAATTGAGTCAAAGATTATTTGGGCTATCTGCAATCAGCGCCGAAATATATTGGGAATTTTGGGTATTTTAACGTTTTTCAGAATTTAAAGGTCGGGCGGGAATTGCAGTTTCAGTAGTTCCACTTTGCTTCATTGGATTTTTCGATTTGAGAGGGGTTAAGTGGCTTCCAGGCTACATTCCCAGCCTTATTGGAACATTTTTTAGCTTTTAGATCCTGAGATACTAAGGTCCTAGGACTTAAGTCTTATGCTGAAACTCTATCTTCCAAACTGTACTTCAATAAGCACTTAAAAATCACTTGCGGTTTTAAAGTTTGGAGGGAATTCCCCTTTTGTGCCAAATATTTCGAGCAAGATTGTAGATTACTTGGATATCTTTTGTGTTTTTCAGTTATCTATGGATTAGGAGTGCTGGTGGCATTTACGTTACTGGTGTTCATCATGTATTACGAATTCAATATGAGAGAGGAATGGGAGAAGAAGCATTCCAAGTATATCAGGTAGGTAGCTAATTATTGATGACATTGTTGCAACCTTTTCGACCGTAGTCGCGCGGTCGGGCGCGTGTCACACGATTTTTTAATTATCCCCCTAAACTCGATCCAATCCTTTTTTGACACATTTTTCTATTGCCTATAGGTGCGAAAAAAGGACTGAGACGGTTTTAGTGGGATAAAGCGGACAAAAAAATGCCCGCGCGGCAATTGGTGGCTAAGGTCGAAAAGGTGTATAAACACCGGGTGTGTTTATGTATTCGTTCCCTGGTAAACATTAATTGTCTGATCAGCTAAAACAAAAACATGATCCTCACTAATCGCAAGTGATTTTCCAAAATTATTTTTCTCTTTAGAAAGGGAATCAATGTCTTCTGATAGCTCTTGAATATCTGATTTCATAGAATAACATTCTACTGTGATACTTCGTTCAATGGCAATAAGAAATGCAAAAACATAAATTTTCCATAGGACTAACATATTGTTACTGGTACTTAAGGCTTGGGGACACGAGAAGTTTTTTTCGCGTTGGTGCAATGCAATATGCTCCATCTCACCAACCTGAAACGCTTTCTCGTGTCTCCACCCCATTTTTCTTTCTACCAATAAAAGTGAGATCGACAACATAACATTTAATAACATTTGTGTGTCTCTCACTTTTGTCCCTGGGACACTTGCATTGCACCAACGCGAAAAAACTTCGCGTGTCCCCAAGCCTTTACTCAAACAAATCATATATAAACAATTGGAAACACATAATTTAATTGCTTTCAGTACTCGTAGATTAAGCTTTCAAGGAAGAAAATTTGCAGATGAAGCTTTTGTTTATCATTTTAAGAGACCGCAAGAAGCACAATTATAACTTTTTAAAAACACAGTTTCCTTGTGAATGTTCACAAGATTTGAGAATCTTCTCCAATAATCAATTCGTGATAGAGACTGTAAACCCCTCACAACTGGAAAAGGGAGTAGAATGGCTAAATTTTGTGTGTTGGTTTACAGTTTTCTGAAGGTAACCATCCGGGGTTATGTTTGCGAGAAGACGGGTCCGAACCAAAAAATCGAAAATCGACCCTTAGAGAGAGGAAGAATTACCGTTTTGGGACACTTAAAGAGACTTTTCTCAAAACTTTTTTCAATTTTAGCTCGATTTTTATCCAAATTTTGGAAAATCACGATCCTCTGAGAGAAAAAATTTTGAATTTCGTGATTTCGGAACCTTACACGATTTTTTTATAATGTTTTTTTGTACCCCTTTGAGAGATTTTCGAGGGTGGCTCGCACATACCCGGCAACCATATCGCTAATGCCAAGCCACCAAGCTTACCCTAGTCTTCATATTGAGAAAAATAGAATATTCCTGAGATTCTCTGAGCTGATATATTGACTCTCATCGTTATGACGAAAACAATGATTATTTTTCACACTACTTTTAGGTGCAGACTTGAAACTGTAAGCCTTCCAACATCTCTTTCCAAAGAATGTATTCCGCCTGACAAATCAAGATTGCTTTGTCTTCATTGCTATATTTTGTTGTTACTCCTCATGTCACTTCTTACGAGCTCGTGGACATGGACATTTGGAACACTAAAGATCTGGAAGAAAGCTTGGAAAAGGTGAGTGATGCTGATTTTGATTTTACACTTATTCGTATAAACCCTCTTGCCTGTTTTCTTACTGTTTTTTTTTTGCCTTAACTCTCTAATACTTCAAACCAACCCCCCTGCTGTGCTTATAATTGGACATTTTTCAAGCGAATCAGAGGTTTGTTAGTTAGAAATTCCACCCGTTAAAAGCGTAAAAATGTTTTGGAAAACTTTTAGAGAAGAAAATCTTTTGTTTGAATTCTGTCTGAGACTTCTTGAAATCTCAATTTTCTATTAGACATTTGGAAACAGATAAAGCTAAAGAACGTTTGCAATTTCAAAGGGCGTGGTACCGACGTATTAACAGCAAGAAAATACAGTGAGTTTTTTTCCTGTTTACTTTACTCTGATTTCTACGGAACTAGAAGGAGTTAACGAATTTTGTATATTGATGTTATGATATGCTGTTTTTGGGGTGGAAAAAGGAAAATTGTGTCGAATTTCGTGGTCTTCGGACTCTTTTGGCCACCCCAGAAATAAAGTTGACTCTCTGATTACATCTTCAAGGAACCAAAAATTAATTCGAATTACAGAGAGTAGACCAATGCTTTAGTTCGAATTAAAGAAAGATTTGAGTAACAGAGATTCGAATTAGAGAGAGCTGACTGTATTGTCAGTTTAGCGCTGTTGGACAAAATTCAACAAACAAAAACGACTCGATTTTTTACTTTTAGGCCGTTTCTACCACCAATCAACCCTCAAAACCCATTGGAGGAAAACAAAATCAAATTCATGCAACCTGACAAAAGGCTTTCGTTGCCCGACAATTTATTCGTCTCCACTCACCAAGGTGATAAAAAGAACCGACGACATTCCGACGACATTCGATCAGTTGTCGAACTATTTTCCATACGTCGAAACACCATGTGTAGCCTGAATTCCGTCATCTCGAACGAGGTCAGTCTAAAGCCAGTTCATTCTATACAATCTTTTGGGCATCTGTCGATCGCTCATAATATACCCTCAAACAGAGGCGCTCCCACAAATCTAACAGTCATTCAAGTCTATCAAAACCCGACAAATACCGACGAACTACAACGTCAGTTTCTAAATAAACCACAAACGACGAATTTGACGAGTGACGAAATTCGGCATATACGAGACAGGCTTTATACACCACTGACAACTGCACACAAAGATAGCATAATAGCGGACTGTTTACCGTACAACCGGACGGACTTAGAGCCGGACTTAATCTCAAGTGCAGTTGAATTGAGACAAAGTGTTAGAAATCATGAACTTTATAACTCGATTGAATTGATTGAGTCATTAAGTATCCATAGTACGAAAATTTGAGATAGTGCACCCCTGTATAGAATTGTAATATGAAGATATCTAATCCACAGATCCAGAACTATACTCCGAACTTACTCAATAGATTAACAATTTCGCTACAGAGGACCTGGTCAATGCAGTAGCTTCAGGCGGGGGAGGGGGTATTTAACTCCCTTTTTAGAAAGTGATCTGTTTCTAAAACTGACTATTTTCGTTTCTCTTTATCTGAACAAATTCTTTGAGTTTTTAGTTCTAAGGGAAGAAATATTTGCGCAAATTAATTTTGCGGCTCACAGCTTTAAATTTGGAAGTCTCGGTCAGTTTCATTTTGCGGTTGAGAGAGCTTTTTGTTTATAAAATGGCCTATCTTGCCATTAATAGACCATTTTAGAGGTGTTTTTTTAAATCCTGTGAATATTTGTGTTTCGCTGAATTTAATTTCGTGGATTTGTCAAAAAAGTGCGAAATTAAATTCTGCGAAAATTTATTCCCGCGAAAATGCTTCACGCGGTACAATACCGAATCTCGGGAAGTTAGATCTCAATGAGTTGGTTGGCAATGGTCAATTCGCTTACCCTGAGTATCAGAGGTTAAGTTTTCAAAGAATATATTAACCTCGGAAGACCAATAATAGGAATTTTATCGCGCATGTGTCAATCTAATCACTGTAGAAAGAATCAAAGATGAAGAGCAAATATTACCTTATTAATGTCTAGCAGACTGTATCAGTATGCAGTTTACTATTTATATGAATTCCCCAGAAACCTCCAGGTGTAATCGAAGTGAGTTTCTTTCAAAATAAATCTTTTACATGATCCCCAAATGTATAACAGTAATTACTAAGCTATTGATTATGGAAATGTCACTTTTAATTGAATCGAAATAATAGACAGACTTTATGTTATGATTCTCTATCACTGACTCTTTTTAAAAAGCATTGATGATATTTTTTGTTGTATTTTCAACGACAGGAATAAAAATATCAACTTTGAACTTCATCCAAGATCTTAAATGGTCGTCATGGTTACTTTTGTCTTCGTTGATTGCGCGATGAATCTCTATTCGTCGGCACAGCGTCAATATATGATTTTGACCTGTGCTTTTCATGGTACAATTCGCTACTTGTTAAAATGAATCGGCATAATATTTTTTGAATCAATATTATTTCTATGTTTTTTTTTTCCTTTTCCGTGGAGACATCCTGTATCTTTTTCATTGGGCCACCCCCACAGTCAAAAATTGAACCTCCTTGACAATTCATTCAGTGTTACTATGTCACTTTCAACACAAAATCAAAATAGTTCAATATTGAAAGGTTGAATCAAAATTATACAATAAAGTTTCACAATCATATGTTTTAAGTTGAATCGATGAAACTACATTTCACATGAAATTATTTTCAGTCATCTTCATCAATATTATTCTTATTTAAAACAAAATCAACTTATTTTTTCGATCACTGACAGGTTCAATTGGGAATGAATGTAAACTAACCTCGTTTCGTTAACGTACGTTTTTAGCGTGTTTTTAATTCGTGAATTAAATAATGGTTTTCTGCTCGTCAAATATATTCATGAATGAAATATTATTTAAATGTTTTGTTTTTACATAAGTGTTCCCGTTTCATATCAGACACATATTTCATATCGGGACAGCGTCTTCCTTCCTTTTGTTATGTTATGCTGGTATAAGCAAAAAATATTTTTTTCCTCTTTCAGACCAATCTTGCTCCTCATTTGTGTCAATCCAATTCGAAAAAGCTTAGTTAAAATTGATCAGTAAGCAAACGGTATCACTCTAAACAAGACCTTTAAAGTAAAAAAATAAGAAAGAGTTGAAAGCGAAGATTCAAAATGAAGAAGACAATTACAATTAGTGAAGTTCAAATCATAGTTTATTTTTTTGTTTCTTCTTCATCATTCATCTTTGTTTTTCAGGTCTTTGATATTAACACTCCACTCACAAATTTCCTTTCAACCAATTCATTCTCATTTGAATTCTTTTTGATATCATTTAAAAAAAAACAATAAATGAACGTCAAACGTCATCACTTTGAAAAAAATTCTCAAAAATAATGACGTCTAAAAACGCTGTTTTCTGCTGTTTTTTGGGGTCAATCACTTGTTAGCTTTGTATCATAACTTTATATTGAGTAAATATTTTAGTGAAATTTCTTCACAGTGACGACCTCTTAAATCAAAGAATCTCTCCAGTGAAAATGAAAGTTATGGCGCTTCTCTAAAAGATCTTCATTTTTTTCTTCTTCATTTTCATCTTCGTTTTCAGAATTTTTTTAAAAACTTTTTTATTTCAAATTGTTCCACTCACAAATATCTCTCCAACGATACCAAATTTATAAAGATTGAAGAATTCCTTCAAAAGTTATAGGTAAAAGAAAAAAGAGTGCACACTTATCGTGAATAGACTTTAATTACTTCCAAACTATTCAATTCTTTTGAAATTTGAATATTGCATCTAAGTGCACCTAGCTCCTTTTTCCATATCTTTCATTCAAATCACTTTGTAGTGAGTACATAGATGGCGTTTAAGTGCGCTAAACGCACTTAGGCGCAATTTTTTACATAAGTGAGTACCAAGCTTAAGGGAGCTCTTGATGTTTCTTTTTGTTATGTACCCTTTTTATTTGTTTTTGAAATTTTATTATTCTAAACTTAACTTCTAAACTTAGCGGGCTAATCTTTTTTCGTTTTCTTTACTTTACTTTACTTTACTTTAAAAGCTACGAAGTGATGTAAAGGCTCTAGACGAACATTCATAATACATGAAGTGTAGACATCTGGTACATGCTAAATATTATTTGACAATGATGCTGTATCTAACATTCAACCTACACGCTATCACGGTTTTACAGTTAATACTAACATTTACTCACACGTTTGCATCAAACCAAACATATATGTGGCAATCGACAAACATCACCAGACAACAAACACATGTACAGTATATGCGATTCAAGAAATTAACTCGTGGATATAAGGTATGGGCTACACTCGGTAGACATATCGATTGTAATTTCAGTGGCTCCTCTAAAATGGAATGTGCTGATACTTGTATGAGAAAACCAATGTGTGTTACCTGGACATGGCGAGAACATTATGGGTTATGTCGCTGTTCTGCCGAAGTATACCGTGTCTCTCCTACTTACATTTTACAGGATAACCAATTTGATGCTTATGAAATTTGGGTAAGTTTATATTTATAATCTTTAAAGCAAATAATATATGCATTTAGAGGGTTTTATGACTTCGGGCTAACTCCAGTAATGTCTCCCACCACACTACTCCTCCTCGCTGATTTTTGTTTTCGATTTCTGACCATGGAGACTTTCATTGATGTTTCTGAGTGACTTTAGTGATTTTGAACGAATTTTGAAATTTTCAACAATTTGGACCCAGAAGGGGTTTGAACCTGCAAACAGAAAGTTTCCTTGTGCAGTAGTCCGATGCTCTACCGTTCGACTACAAGACCACTGTAGATAACGATAGTATAGTTTACTGATCCAATATATGGCAATAGTTCAAACCCTACCAGAGAACTTAAAATGCCTCAAAAGTGTACTCTCGGGAGCTCTAACCCTGATCCTAACTCATCAATAACCAACCCTAAACTTAACTAAAAGAAATGAAATAATTTTGGGAGACATAATAGGATTTAGTCATGAATAAATTACTTTGGGATTGTAAAATTTGGCACATGATACCCTAGATAAGGTCGTTTGTGAAATTCTGTCAATCAAGCGACCAAGTTTGCCCAGAACAAAGATGTAAATATAAGGTAGACCAGGTCGATCTGGGGGGTCTGCGTCCCCCAAGAGGTGAAAAATATTTGATGGTGGTTTTGGGTTGCTAAGATGCTATATTTTCAGGAATGAGACGGTAAATAGGCTGTTAAGGGGGGCTAACTAAAATGGTAAGCTAGGTAAGTGGGGGTGTTTTTAGCCAAAATACCAATTTGTAAGGGATTTTGCTTGAGACTTGAAACACCATGGTAACTTAGAAGTGCGATTCTGCACTATCTAAAAATCTTTATTGCTTGAAACTTTCCAAATATGTTACAAATAGGTAAAATAAAATTTTGAAAAAAGAAAAATTCAAAAATATTTACCAGGGGGTTCTGTACCAAAGAAAACAGGGGGTAAAAAACGAAAAAAACCCCCAAAATCGTATTTTTTCAGTAGAAAAGTGGTCATAGGCAAACGAAAAACTGTTTATGATACTTCAAAGGTTATGTGGTGATAGATCGTGATTGCTCTCATCATAATATCAGGATTAACTATCCACTGGGGGCTTAATTCTTTATTTTCAGGGGGTAAAACTTGCAAAAATACTCATTTTTTGACCAAAATTCAAATTTTTGAGCTAATGTCTCGCGATTAACCCCTCAAACAGTCTACAACTATGAAAATTCCCAATAAAAAGCCTTTAAACTAATAAATTTATCTGTTTCTAGGTTAGAAAGTTTCAAAATATCTCAAAATCGGGGGTAAAATGTCTTAAAATATTAAATTTTTACAAAATATCACAATTTTTTAAAAATTAAAATCAATTTTTGGACAAAAAAACAAAATCATAAGTCATAACCAGTTTTCTTGATTTTAGGGCGAAAATTGCAAAAACACCTTCTTTTCGACAAAAACTGGTAGTCCATAAGACTTTCAAATCGGCTAAAAGTAACAGCTTTCTATGAAAAATATACTGAGACAACGTAATAAAAAAGTCTATCATAATATCAATAGCTTTAGAATTATCCATAATAAACCAATCATAGCGATGTCAAATTAAACAACAACAAATCTTACACCTTCATATTATTTAGTTCTCGTCGTCATCCTCAGCTGATCTCTTCATCTTCGTCTTCATCCGATTCGTCGTCGGAAATTTCATCTTCTCCAACTTCAGCTTCTTCGCTGTTGTAGGTCGCATCACAAAGTATCTCCTCAACTTTAAGGGGAAAGATTACCTCGTCAACCCAAATTGTAGATCCGTCGTTCGACCAACCACTTTCTGTAATATCTCCTTGTTAACCAACTTATTAATGATGATTTCCAAAGTTTGCTAACGTAGTTTGCCTTCTTCGAGTGGAGAATCAAAATTGACTGAGACGGAGGAAGCATGGCCATATCGATAATTTTTCTGCTTTTGGTGTACTTCTTTTCAAACATTTTTGCTCTCGCTACGTTGACTGATGTTTCTTTAGGATAACCATAAAGGGCGCAGACGAATCGTTCCAAATAATTTTGAGTTTCTTCTTCCAAATTCCATGATTCTCCCAAGCGGCGAAAAGCTTCCACGAAATTTCTATTCTTCTTCATTTTATTGAAGCAGGTTGATTTTCCTTCTTTGAAGAATAATGATTATATGTAATCGTTTCCTGTAAAGGCGTGGAAACCACTCAAAGATGTTTTGTACTTGACAGCATCTTTGCCAAGGTTGCCTGTCCAAAACCCTTTCCGTGTCTTCCCTTTGCCGTAGTCAAGATAGATTTTGGTTGGACTTAGAAGACATGCTGCAAGAACAAAGATGTCAGTGTCTGCAGATGGAGATCTTAAGATTACTTTCGCTTCGGGATTTTCTTTCAGGACATGACTGCAGTGAGGGGTGACCTTTGAGTCAGCTTCCTCTTGATCAGATGACAAATTCTCTGAAATAGTGACACCCGTTCGACTAAGACAATACGTAACACCTTCTTGAGAAAAATAGACCTTCGAACAATTTGTGGTCTGCAATACTCTCTGATAATTACTTCTCATTACTTCTGACATCAGCTCAACCAATTTTGTTTTGTTTTCAACATTCCTCATGAAGTCTCCGAAGTCATAGGGAAATATCGATTCCTTGGATGCGATCATAACTTTTTGATCTTTACCACGCTCATTACGTTCATCACCTTTGATCGAATTGGATCTGTATGTGTCAGCAACAATATCAATACGGTTGTACCATTTTGGCAGGTCTCCAATGAATTTCGTCATAGTCCAAATAGCAGCAATCAGGTCAATGACAAAGGACTTATCTTTCTTCTTGATAGACTTCAGTGAAACATCTGATCTAGGATCTTTCTAGTTGTCGTATCTGCAACCAGTAGTTTCATTAGCCTGCTTTTTGGTGTTTCACGTTTTTGGTGTTTTCCATTTCCATGTGCAAGACTGAGAGGTGCAGGAGCCAATGGGTAGACAAGAGCTGATGGAATATCAATTGCGCGTTCATTTCTAATTGAAAACGAAAGAAGGGTACCAATGATATCCCGATTTACTTCTATTATTGTATTTGCAAAATATTGACATTTAATGACTGATGTTGAATATGTCTTGAATATGTAGATAGGAACTCGGCTCAATCTGTCTTTCTTTGGATTTCCTTTGACACTTGACTGCTCAAATTCGTCTCGCATTCTCTTCCCGTCTTCTTCTATTTTCAAAATCTTGCTTGCAAACGATTCCTCAACCATTTCCCCAGAGAAGAAAAGTTGTATAGCCCCTCCAGACCTAAATCAAAAGGATTGATGTATTTCCCTTTCACCACCTGAAAAATTTTTGTCACATGCTTTTCACTGGCAAGAATCTTGGACGGTCTCATAGGCTTGTATTTATCACATAATCTTAAAGTGCCAGCCATCTTTTTTAATTCAGAGGTTGTTTTAGCTATGTCAGCTCGATTCAAACACCATTTTAGAACTGCGTCCTTTTTGTTCGCAAAAAACTTGATTCCACCTGAAAATGACGAATTTTTCTGTAGTAACCCTTCTATTTGATTTATCTCCAGTGATCAAACGCGAGGTAAATACATATTGATTTTGATTGGGAAAGATTTCATATTGAACCTAATTCCCTATTAATGTAATTATTTATCTGAGGTTTTAGCATCGCGGTTGATCGACTGTTCTCCACGCTGATCTGTGGAAGGATAAGCTGATTGAGCTTGGACAGAAATTCCAGACATTTTGAAGGTCTCTGTCAAGCCAGGGTATCGCAGATCAATCTCCTTCATTACACGTTTTTTTTTTTATGAACGTCAAAAATTTTCGAAGCCTTCAGATGTTCTTAGTTTTTTGAATTTGAAGCCTAAAAATGTTCTTAAAATGTTCTTATTTTCAGCATTTTTTGAGCATTTTGATGTAATTTCTTAAGAAAATGCATGTTTTTAAGTCTCCAAAGCCTTAGAATGTTCTTAGAATGTTCTTAAATTTTTGGGCCTCGAAGCCTTATGTTCTTATATAGTTTGTTCTTATAAAAAAAAACGTGTATTTGGACATACCACAAGACATATCTTGCATAGTTGGTTTTGTTAAATGCAAAATAGAAAGGCAACATCTCATCCCACGCAAGGCAGCATCTCATCCCACGCTTGCAATCTCATCTCGAAGTTGTTTGTTTGGACGGCTGTGTGAATCTTGTGCTGAATTCTCACGATGTTCAGGTGTACCATCCAAAACTAGGCTGTTTTGCCGACTTTCCAATCTCGAACATCTTGACCGTAGCGCTCGTATCTTTGTAAGAATTCGTTCCAATTCGGAGGTATCATGCTGTCAAAGCTCTCAGGGTCAGAACTGATGTCGTACAAACAATCGGGCACTTTCGGAGCTTTTTGAAATAAAACTCACGCAACCCACGCACTTAAACATGATAACTTAAACACGGCACTTTTCAGAGATTCTTTTAACAAAAATGTTACAAAATTTACATTACAAACGTTTTGAATAACTGAAAACACTCTCTAGATTAGATTGAAAATCCAACGTAACACATTGTGTAATGAGATAAGGCTGATTATTGCTGATAATTAGATATAAATTGGTCACAAAAGGTTTCTAGATCTATAAAGGTGTCATATTTTTCTTTCGATTAAACTGACTACAACCAAATTTGAGCCTAATTGGTGTAATTCTGATTTGTGTGAACCGCACTGTCATTAAAGTCTCTTTGGTAGTCTTTAATTTTGAAAAAAAGTGATTTTTTTGTAAAGATCTAACATTTTTGGACATTTTACCCCGGATTTGAGGTATTTTGAAATTTTCTAACTTAAAAACTGATAAATTTATTAGTTTAAAGGCTTTTTATTGGGAATTTTAATAGTTTTAGACTGTTTGAGGGGTTAATCGCGAGACATTAGCTCAAAAATTTGAATTTTGGTCAAAAAATGAGTATTTTTTGCAATTTTTACCCCCTGAAAATAAAGAATTAAGCCCCCAGTGGATAGTTAATCCTGATATTATGATGAGAGCAATCACGATCTATCACCACATAACCTTTGAAGTATCATAAACAGTTTTTCGTTTGCGTAGGACCACTTTTCTGCTGAAAAAATACGATTTTGGGGGTTTTTTTCGTGTTTTACCCCCTGTTTTCTTTGGTACAGAACCCCCTGGTAAATATTTTTGAATTTTCTTTTTTCAAAATGTTATTTTACCTATTTGTAACATATTTGGAAAGTTTCAAGCAATAACGATTTTTAGATAGTGCAGAATCGCACTTCTAAGTTACCATGGTGTTTCAAGTCTCAAGCAAAATCCCTTACAAATTGGTATTTTGGCTAAAAAACCCCCCACTTACCTAGCTTACCATTTTAGTTAGCCCCCTTAACAGCCTATTTACCGTCTCATTCCTGAAAATATAGCATCTTAGCAACCCAAAACCACCATCAAACATTTTTCACCTCTTGGGGGACGCAGACCCCCCAGATCGACCTGGTCTAAGGATAGAAAGTTAGATAGACATTTTACAAATTACGGCACGTTTTGAAATTATTGCCATGATGATTAACTCCCAGCGGATTTTATTACAACTACTTATTCTTTTCATAAAAAACCATTTAATGTCTCCAGGGATGTGATCACCATGGTAATTGTTTGAATACGAGGCAAGTGATGTTCGTGACGTAATTTATGAAAAGGTCTATTATGGAATTTTTTCGTTTCAGAATCCCTGTATGCAGAATGCATTGTTATGTGAACATGGAAGTATTTGCTCACCGAACCGCTTGACTAAAACATATCAATGTCTCCATTGTTTCCCTCCATACACTGGCAAACATTGCAATGAAACTGGTAATTATTATTATTGATATGCGTAAGCCAAGATTACGTCGTTTTTCATATCGAAAACACTGGAATTTTACCCCTGAGTGTTACACGTTTTTTTTTTAAGAAAAACGAGGTTCAGAATGCCTAAAAACTAAGAAACATGCTGAGGCTGAGAATGAGAAAATAAAATTTTTTAATTCGTTTTTTAAGAGCTTTGCAAACAAAACAAATGTTTTTTATTTCTTTCCATGAAAAATAGGCTGTCAATCTAATCACTGTAGAAAGAATTCAACAAAGATGAAGGGCAAATATTACCATATTAATGTCTAGCAGACTGTATTAATATACATATTTACTATTGACGAATTCCTCAGAAATCTCCAAGTGTAATTGAAATTGGTTTCTTTCAAAAAAATCTTCTACATGATTCCCAAATGTATAACAGTAATTACTAAGTTATTTATTATGGTAATGTTACTTTAATGGAATCGAAATAATTGACCAAATCTTTTTGTTACGATTCTTGACTCTTTTTAAAAGGCGTTGATGACATTTTTAAGTTGTGTTTTCAATGACGCGAAAAAAATAATATCAACTTTGAACTTAATCCAAGATCTTAAATGGTCGTCATGGTTACTTTTCTCTGCCTTGATTGCGCGCTGAATAGAATCCGGATGGTCGGCACCGGGCGATGTATGATTTCAGCCTGTGCTTTCACAGTAAAGATTGGCTCCACTCATTTACCTTGAGTGCCACCCCCCCCTCCCCACGGTTTTATCCCGTGGAATCGAAAACTTCGGTTTCTCTGTGTAAATTAATTACAATTTAAGATTTAACCAATGCTGGGCTACATATTACCATCTAGTAGGGGGAAATTTGTTCGTTTTTTTGAGGTCGCTCGATTTTTTTAGTCAAAGCACTTGTTATACATTTTTGGAAAGCTAAGGGGTAGGGGAATCAAAATAACTTGGGTGCCAATTTTGTTTCGGACACTTTGGTATGATTTTCGGACAAATACGACGGTCTCGGGCAAAAATCATAGGGTGAAAAAATAATGAAAATTTCAGCTTGAGAAAACGGAGACCTGTTATATATTTTTGGAAAGCTCTCAAAAAATTAAGATTAGTGATATATTGCGAGTATAGGTGATTTCAGTACCTAACTCGAGATATTGAGCTACCAAAAGCGCTAAAACTGGACAAAACAGCTGTTTCTGGCTGAAAAACACTGAAAAACACTGTTTTTAAGGATTAAAATCTCGAGTTAGGTAAAGAAAT
Organism: Clytia hemisphaerica; assembly: GCF_902728285.1. NCBI lineage: Eukaryota > Metazoa > Cnidaria > Hydrozoa > Leptothecata > Clytiidae > Clytia > Clytia hemisphaerica. Next base: position 111,806 of record NW_027103240.1, on the reverse strand, counting down.
CACCTATACTCGCAATATATCACTAATCTTAATTTTTTGAGAGCTTTCCAAAAATATACAACAGGTCTCCGTTTTCTCAAGTTAAAATTTTCACTAATTTTTCACCCTATGATTTTTGCCCGAGACTGTCGTATTTGTCCGAAAATCACACCAAAGTGTCCGAAACAAAATTGGCACCTAAGTTATTTTGATTCCCCTACCCCTTAGCTTTCCAAAAATGTATAACAAGTGCTTTGACTAAAAAAATCGAGCGATTTTACAAATTTCCCCCTACTAATCCTTCATTTTAAACATAAAACCTCAAAGGCCAGAAATTTGAAGTTATCTCTTGTGTAGACTGTAGCAATGCTGGTTTAATTTTCTTGATTATTTTGTCATTTCTTCTCCCTCTCTCTTTGAGGCGGCCGGTCGGGCAAGGGACGCCAAACCGGGTTCTAGACTTTTCAACCTTTCCTTTTCTGCTATACTTAACTATATGGTTAGACTTTGTGCCTATGTTTTAATTTCTTTCTTCTTGTTAAGCTGACAGGTGACTCTAGAGTGGCAGGAGATGCTTAATCAAGCTAGCGCACCTGATCTCAAACTTCGGTCTTCAGCTTATCACTTCCTTTTGTGTCTTGTGCATTCCTTTTGTTTTTTACTTTTTGGACCTACCCCGGTGGGGTGGAGGTCCTATAAATTAACCCATGTTCGTTAGTTAGTTAGTACGTTAGTTACCAACTTTTCTCGAGATTGGCTCATTTAATTTTTCTGATTTTTTGCACAAAGGTGTTACTATAAACCCTCGAATGTGACGGAGCCCGATTTTCGAAAAAAAAAATTTTCCGGCCGGTAGAACCGGAAATGTCCCGAAAAAAGCGGTTTTTTGAGATTTTCTCGAGATTTTATCATTAGTTTTTTGCGATTTTTTGCACATAGATGCACATTAGTACTGCCGAAAAGGTGTCGAAAACCGCTTGCCGAAAAAAAAAATTTTCCGGTCTGTAGAACCGGAAATGTGCCGGAAATCGTCGTTTTTTCACATTTCCGTCACATTTTTTCAACTTATTTTAATTGTTTCTTTACAGAAAATGTTCTTTAGATGATGCCCAAAACTTAGCATCGTTTGATTTCCAAAAAAATCATCCTTTGAGTCCGGAACTCCTTAAAAATCGCCGGAACAGCCGAAAACCGGCGTAAAATGGTTTTCCTTCATTTTTTCAACTTATACTCGACAGATTTTCATGATTTTTTGCACAATGATGTAAAATGCCAATGCCCAAAATGTGACAGAGCCCAATTTTCCGAAAAGAAATTTTTCCGGCCGCTAGAACCGGAAATGTCCCGAAAAAAGCGGTTTTTTGAGATTTTCTCGAGATTTTCTCATTAGTTTTTTGCGATTTTTTGCACATAGATGCACATTAGTACTGCCGAAAAGGTGTTTCTTAATTGCTTTCTCCGTTCCAATAGATATATAAATCGAAATTTAAAATTATACATTACTTCCATTAAATTCTAATTATTCGTTTTATAAATAGGTAGGTCCATTAAAGTATTACTTGTTTTATTTCTTTCTTCATTGGGTTTTTATTACAGATTGTCATGGTTAGTCGCTAGTTTGTATCTTCTTCAGTGTATATAACTTCACTATATTTCTTTTTTTAAGGTCCATCGATACCCTCGACGATTTCGCAAGGTAAGATAAAAAAGGGTGCGACAATTTCGTTGCTCCGAGGAAAATAGAGATCTTTCAGGCTTTTGGTGGGTTGTTTAACGAAAGAAAATATTATTATTATTCTAGACGTCTATTGGTAAATTTTGAACTTTGAAATCTATTTTTTTTAAATGCAATGTAAAGATACATCCAGGTTTCCTTGTGAAAAGGGAAGGTCTTTGTGGGGTTTTTATGCATGATCGTTGATCTTGAAAATGTTATCTTAAATCGTTTTTGGTTGGTTTTATGTTCTATCCACAACAGGGTGTCCGGAAAAAAGTATCGAGCTGAAACACAACTATGAGTAAAAATAATTTATGTGTATGTTCACAAAGTTGTATTTTAAGGCTTGGGGACACGAGAAGTTTTTTTTCACGTTTGTGCAATGCAACATGCGGGAACATGCTCCATCCCACCAACACAAGAAAAAAGTGCTTGTCCTATGGTTTCTTTTTTTGTTCATGGGACAAAAAGTGAGGGAAATACCTAAAAGACACGCTGATTTTGTCCCAAAAAGAAGATTCGAATCAATTTTGCTCCATTGTCCCAGGGACAAGAAAGAAAGAAAAATGGGGTTGAGACACGAAAAAGCGTTTCAGGTTGGTGGGATGGTGTCCCCAAGCCTTTAAGTTCCCCCTCCTTTTTTGAAGATGTATATTTTGTCCAACAAAGGATTTTTAAAAAAGGTTATCGATTAATGCCTTTTAGAAAACAAACTTTTCTATATAATAAGGCTGTGATTTCTCATATTTCGGCGTGGATCATCACAAACTTATCTCCACAATAATATTTTCAAACTCGATGCTTTTTTCCAGACAGCATGTACAATCTGGATAACGTTTTTTTACAAACTCTTTATTTTCATTGTTTTTAAAAGTAGAAAAAAACTTTTTCAAAAGTCGTTTTTAAACTATTATCCAATTGACAGTGAGCTGATTTCACAAAATTCGTTTACCAAATCAATCATCTATTTTTAAGACATTTTACTTGGTAAAAACGCTTCCTGTATTGCTTTGAAAGAACATTTCAATATACCAAACGGTTTGCAACAATACACAATACATCCATGGAGAGACCAACGAAAAATTCATATAAAATGTTCAGGTTCGGAAGATAATTACATTTACTTTGAAGGAAGAATATTGTTCCAATTTTTGTAAATTTTAGGTAGACTCGCTAATTTTTTTTCCAAAGCTATTTCGCGAGATTTTATTTTATTTCAAGTATCATTTCATCAGATAGATATGCAGTTCTTTAAGGAACTAAAAATTTGATTCGAATTACAGAGAGTAATTTCAGGAAAACTCGAATGATAAGAATTTGAATTAGAACGAGTTGACTGTATGTCTACACTTTTCTGAAACTTTTAAACTAGCTGATATATTTTCTTTTTCTTTTTAAAATCAGGAAAAGTTATGAGATTTACCCGACTAGACACAAGAGACCAAGCTCCAGTGAAGGAACTAAAAGCTGCGTCAATGGAAGATGGTCTTGTGCTTGAGAATAATTATCGTGCGCATGCGTCCTTTCTACGCATGGCTAAAATACTAATGAACTTTGAAACCATACGCATGAAATGTGTTCGAAACACAACAGAATTAGTTTCACTGGGCAACAAAAGACAAGCTTCTGATGCCGATTTCAATGTTATACGATATTTCTCAGGAGAAAGTGATAGCCGACCTGTGGAGACGACAAGTAGTTGGAGATCCAGGCTGAATGGGGTGTGGGATGATTACCCAATTGATGCAGTCGACGACCTGTTATCTGCTGACAATGTTGAAAAAGAATATCGACCTTTCAAAGATATTTATATAGGTAATGATGGTTTAAAAATGACATTCACAAATGAATCACAACAATGCTTTGGTCCTGAAGGCGATTTTAACCATTATTTACTCGAAGTTTATTGATGAGAAATGGAAACATATTTCCGACAGAATAATGACCTTTCAAAGATATTTATATAGGTAATGATGATTTAAAAATGACATTCACCAATGAATCGCAACAATGTTTTGGTCCTGAAGGCGATTTTAACCATTATTTACTCGAAGTTTATTGATGAGAAATGGAAACATATTTCTGAAAGAATATCGACCTTTCAAAGATATTTATATAGGTAATGATGGTTTAAAAATGACAGTATGATACTGGTCCGAACTTCCTATATCTGTAACCGAAAAATGAATCGATTTTAGACACCGAAGTTTTTGCTTTCGTTTAGGTACTCGGTATCGTACTTTTGTGAGGGAGATTAATACCAATGAAGTATAAGCCCGAAGGGCTAGAAGAGAATCTTTGACCTGTCTCAGGCAAGAAAAAGTGAAGCCTTAAAATGGGCGCTGCATTTTTGACGACGGGTTGAATGTAGCAGTCCTTTTGTTTTCTAGTGATATTTTTTTTCGAAATTTAGTGGTAAATTTTAGTTTCAATCAGCCACGTGTGTAAAAACCAGGTGGCTGGCGCAATTTTGGTAGGATTTGTTGGCTTCAAATCCTACCAAGGAGATTCACTTCTATTTCATTCAATTCATTGGTTAATAATTTGGGCCATTAATGGATCTTTTTCGGAGGGGGGGTTATTATTTTTAGCTGATCACTGAAATTATTCTTCAATTTAATTATGTTTTCTAAGACTGTACATTTTTGTTCTTACATTTACAATTTTTCATCTTTGGAAGAAACTGAGCATAATTTTAGCCAAAACAACTAAGTAACTATTTTTCCAATTGAATTAAACTTCAATTAATTAAGTATATCTTCTTCCGCAAAAGGCACATTGAAAGGCATAGAAATTCTGCTCAGTTCCTGAAATACACACGTAAGAGATATTATGTATTAAAAATATTTTTGTCTTATATTTTAAAATTGTTCAAAATATTCAACGTTTTTTTCTGTGAATGGATTCATTCATTTCTCAATCTTGTATACGATTATCGGATTTTGTTTTGTTTTTCTCCGGCTCCACCAACAACTCGCATCCAAGCGGGTACACAACGTTTAAGTAACATTCATCTTGCGTCCATAACATCCCAAACAACGTCAAATAAACGTCATGCTCCAGCTCAAATAACGATAACGGATCATGTCGGAAAAATATCGTATTCAAAGGCTCGAAAGCTGTTGCAAGTTAAGTTTTTCTGCTCACATTTTTTCGCCGCCTTTCTTCATTACACACCGTCGGGGTCGGAATTATCAATTTCGTTTTTGTTGATTGTTGATTGTTGCAAATTCATATAATTTGTTTGTTGTTGTTGTGTTAGAGTGTTTTCTTTAGATTCCACCTTTCAACATGTTAACGAATTCTGAAAAATAATAATGGCGACAAAAATATATATTCAGATATTAATTTTGATAACATGGTGGATAAATTTTGTGAACAGATCTATAGAAGAGTATACTGGTGGATAACTTGAACCAGAGAAAAGAAAGAATCGGATTATGTATATTCTACCCTTGGATAAGCATCAAATTGACTCCGTATGGACAAAAATTTGTCTTTGGACATGTTTAGAATTTTTCAAAACCACTGTATTTTTGTGTATCTTCAATAACAAAGTAGGTGTCTTAGAGTCGACAAAGCCTTTAAATGTTCTTATAACTTACTCATGATATTCAGTCATCGATTGTTCTTATAAAAACGTGTAAAATTTCAGTGACATGAGGTTTGTCATAAACATATTACAATTTTATTGATGAAAATTTCCCAACCACCCAACCAAAGTTTCGAGATAAAAGCGAGTTGAAAGTTCGATAGTAGCATAAGCCTGATACATACCTTATACTCAGTGACTAAATGGAATGAGTATTTCTTATCTGTAATGTTGAACACAGGAAATTCACTTCTTGATGAGTTATGCTTATGCTAAATAATAACTTGTTGTTTTTGTATGAAAAAAATGCACGCATGCGATGTAAAAAGCTTCCTGATTTGTCTCGATCAATTCGAATTACATAATAAACATATTGTGGTTTTGATTGAATCAGTTAGAAAACCTTGTTCACATGTATTCATTCATGAACTATTCAACAAGACAATATTTTTTTTTTTATTTAAATCTCTTTTATCACCATTAGATTTGGTATAATACTTTACTGTGTCCCACAACTGCGACGTCAATAAAAAGAAAATCCACGGCAAAAAAGAAAACACTCGCGGCAAAAAGAAAATCTTTACGGCAAATAAGAAAACTCTCACGGCAAAAAGAAAACTTTCACGGCAAAAAAGAAAAGCCACGACAAATAGAAAAGTTCACGGCAAAAAGAAAAAGCGTTCACGCAGAAAGAAAATGGGCCAGCCAGGAAGGATTTTGTCAGTCAGCAGGGGACTTGTCAACCGGTTTTCCTTGCAACTATACTGAACTGATGTGGGAGTCAGATCAATGAGTTCAGGTTCATCCCTTTGGGATCCCTTTTGATAACATTTTCATACCTAACAAAGATACTTCGAGATATCCCGATGTTTTCAGCCACACAAAAATAGAAAATTTTAGACTCATTTGTTGCAATAAACAGACTGAACCTTTATAATTAAAACGGTTGGCGAGTTCAGTCAAAACACAGATTCGATCTGCAGCATCACGCTTCCACCTATATATGTGAATATCCCATATATGGGATTTTGAATTTAAAAATAATTATTGCATAAAACAGACTGATCCTTTATAATCATAAAGGTTGGCGAGTTGAGTCAAAACACAGATTCGATCTACAGCATCACGCTTCACCTTGTCTCAATAGATATAAGTCAAATTGAAAACAAACCATTGCCAAATAAACTCTCTGGTAGTTTTCATTAACTTCTTCAAAAGAAGTAAATGGCCTATTATGCCGAATTTAAAACACAAATTGAGTGATTTTTCCCAAACGAGTTCCAATTAGAGAAAAGTTTTAATTGGAATAAAAAGGCTGTAATCTAAAATATTAAAAAACTTACTGCTTTTTTAAGGCTTCATCATTCCTGACCAACACCGGAAACAAGCCAAGAATATGGTCGTTGGAATGGAATAAACTTTGTCTCCTACATTGCAAACACTGTAGCGTGATAGTTTGGTATCTAAAAAGCTAAAATCTCTCTTCTTCAAATCCTCCATTCGAAACCCTGCCTGAATGAAGAAATAAAGTATCCATTCCTATTCATTCTGTTGTCCTGGTCTATGTTGTCCATGTGAAAAAGGCAGCTTAGGCAGCACCAGGCAGCCATAGCAATAAAAAAAGAAATCAAGCTTTTTCTAAATTTCTTTTATTTTTATTTGAGTGTACTTTTTAGTAAGATTCTTTTAGTAAGATTCTTCTTATACTTTTATTTTTTGCTGCAAACTTTTTTTTTTGCCGTGAAAGTTTTCCTTTTTTGCCGTGAACTTTTCTATTTGCCGCAAACATTTTTCTTTTGCCGTGAACGTTTTTTCTTTTTGCCGTGAACTTTTCTATTTGCCGTGAACATCTTTCTATTCACCGTGGCTTTTCTTTTTTGACGTGGCAGTTGTGGGCCACCGTAATACTTACATCCTAAAAATTTACAACTAAATAAAAACTATGTTTAAAATAAAATGTACATGTTCTCGTTTGTATTGGAAAAGAAATGCATAAATAACGGCACCCGATATTAAAAATACCCTTGGTCACTTCGTTATGGAGGAGAGACCGCGATATCATCAGGGACTACCAGAGATAAAGAAGCGGCCTTGCCTCCAAACGACCTAAAGTGAACCCCATAAAGATATGAAACTCTATAAACTAAGAATGGATCAGAGGCCCATAATAGATATAAACTGTGAATCGAAAAAAAATAGGAACAAAACTACAAGGATGGCTATCCCTATGTGCACAGAATAAGTAATTAAGTATCTCAGAAGTTTCAAGAGAAAAAAGAAAAAAAGAAGTTTTCTGTCGGCTAATGCGATCTAAAAATTATGGTAGTTTCAAGACATGCCATAACTTACCCGAGTATTTCTGAGTTATTGTTTGTTCCTTCGCATTTTTGATTCGAATTATAAAATTGATAATGACGTCATTACTCAGTGAAAGTAACACGCTTTTTTTATATAACAATGGGCCCCGTCAACGGGGGGGCCGGGGGGTCCATGCCCCCCCCCACTTTTTGGTAGATAATGTCATACGTTTTTAAGAGTTACTATTTTAAGCTGGTTTGAGACTAAATCAAACCACAAAAACTATTATTCTCCCCGACTAGATATCGTTTTAAGGTGTTTTGAGGGTGTAAAAAGTGAAAAAAATTTCTTCGTCGCCCAACCATGGTGGGCGACATTTTTTTCCAAAATGTTGGCCCCCTCACTCAAAATGGCTCGCCGGGGCCCATGTATAAGGGTACACTTTATAAGAAATTGACGAGTTCAACACCCGCGGGAGGGGGGTACTACCCTTGCCGACCGACGGCGCTGCTCTGCTGAGGTTCGAAAAATGGACCCTACTTTTCTTCCGTTCTTTCAAAAATTGCCGAAATTTGGGAAAAAAAGTGACCCTGAATGGTACTGAATGGGATAGACTGGAGTCGTTTATAATGCGTGTAATACTTGCCCCCGCAGGAGCGTAGCGACGAGGAGGCACTCATAGTTTCACGCATAGATATTGGACTGGAATCTCAAAATTTTGCGAATTGTTTTGTTGTTGTTGTTGTTGTTGTCGCGTAAGCATATCCGTAGTTAGTCTCTTCCGTAAATGTTCGGTTTTTTTCCGGGACGGTAGTATACATATTTTCATATTACGTTATATGGTATTATCATTATTACATATTACAATTTTAGTTTTGATTTAGCTTTGAAAAGCTGAAGCGAGTGTTATAAATGCAAATCAAAACAGTGTATGATATAACACGAATTACAATATTACTTGTGCAAATCAAAACAAACAAAATGGTTATGATGATGATGAGCTGATTCATTGACTGAAAAAGTGTTTTGTATGTCAAATTTTGTTTCTTGTCTTTGAAACTGAATACTAACTACTGTAATTTAGTCAGAAGTTCACTTCAGCAATGATTTCAATTCTTTTTCCAGAATCTTTAAAGAAATTTGCTTAAGTTTTCAAATGTACTTTTGATATTTTTGTTCAAACTCTAATTTATTTTTGTCTGTCATTTTATTGATAACTACCTTTATTGTTTATAGGTCGTAACTCGAGAAAGTCCTTCTTAACTTAGTAAAACAACCGGCAAAGTACAAAAAAAATGAATGTACGCATATGTAAAGTTGAATCCAAACGTGGTTGAGTTTTTGGACCTACCCCGGTGGGGTGGAGGTCCTATAAATTAACCCTTGTTCGTTAGTTAGTTAGTTCGTTCGTTCGTTCGTTAGTTACCAACTTTTCTCGAGATTGGCTCATTCAATTTTTCTGATTTTTTGCACAAAGGTGCATTACTATAAACCCTCGAATGTGACGGAGCTCGATTTTCGAAAAAACAAATTTTTCCGGCCGGTAGAACCGGAAATATCCCGAAAAAAGCGGTTTTTTGAGATTTTCTCGAGATTTTATCATTAGTTTTTTGCGATTTTTTGCACATAGATGGACATTAGTACTGCCAAAAAGGTGTCGAAAACCGTTTGCCGAAAAAAATTTTTTCCGGTCTGTAGAACCGGAAATGTGCCGGAAATCGTCGTTTTTTCACATTTCCGTCACATTTTTTCAACTTATTTAATTGTTTCTTTACAGAAAAATGTTCTTTATGATGATGCCCAAAACTTAGCATCGTTTGATTTCCAAAAAAATCATCCTTTGAATCCGGAACTCCTTAAAAATCGCCGGAACAGGTGAAAACCGGCGTAAAACGGTTTTCCTTCATTTTTTCAACTTATACTCGACAGATTTTCATGATTTTTCGCACAATGATGTAAAATGGCAATGCCCAAAATTATACATTAGTTCCATTAAATTCTAATTATTTGTTTTATAAATAGGTAGGTCCATTAAAGTATTACTTGTTCTTTTGGTCTTCAAAATAATTTACCTCACTTAGAGTGTTTTTACGTCTTTTCAGTGTGGTAAATCTTTTTCAAAAACCTGAAAAAAGATTGTTTACTCGTTAAACTTTACATGCGCACGTTAAACTTTTTCATGCAGTTGTGATAGCCTAAATAACTTACGCTCCAGTGGTTTGGTGAAATAGCTCCAAATTCTGGCTTTCTAAGTTAGGAGAGACCTTCCCGAAGGCATTTAACGGTGGTTAGACTAGGTACCGTGAGATTGGGTAACTTGCATCAGTGGAGGCTAACATACATAGCCCTCAAATGAAAGACCTAGCTGGTCATTAAAATACAAAGTTAAGTCAAAACAAAAATGGTAGACTAGAGCTGCGAGAGGAGCTGTGTAGTTGTATTTTAGTGACCAGCCAGGTCTTTCATTTGAGGGCTATGCATGTTAGCCTCCACTGATGCAAGTTACCCAATCTCACGGTGCACAGACAGTCATACAGAAACACCATAAAGGGAAAGTATATCGCTAGCTATAAACTCAAAAAGTCTAGCTTCCTGAAGGCACGTCTCTTCATTGTCTGCGCTGCGATCAGCTTGGAGAAAAGATTGCATCATGAAAAAGGACTATGCACTTGAAAAGAAATTTAGGCGCATTTTAACTTTTCTCGACTGTACGTCTGAATGAACCACAATGGCATTCCTTTACTTTTCTTTTGACCAACAACATAGAAGATTTTGCTTGAGAAGTGGAATCACAGCGTACGCTAGTGGAGCCCGGGCCTTAACTAGGATAAGTGAGTTTCTATTTCACCCAACTTAAGATGGCGCAGAACTTTTTGATAAATTTTATACGCAGTATCCTCTTGACTATTGTTTATTAGGCAAAGTAGCAATGTTGAAATATAGCAGCCAATGAAAAAAAAACAAGCTATTTCTGATTGGTTACTTTGTGTATTTATTCACTGCGTATGTCCATATATTTTGCCTACAATCTAAGATGTCTGCGACATTATTAGAAAAGGTCTATTTAGTGAATAATAATCATGACATATATCGTTATAAGAAAGAAACTAGGAGAAAAAACAAACAAACAGGAGATGTGAAAATCAGTAAGATAATGATACCATACATAACCAGAAGCAGCCAACGAGCCCATTTCCCCGAAATATCTGTTTCCCTTTTCCAGGAGAGAGCTTTTTTTGAAAATTGGAGAAACAGATCCGATTTTCTAGGAGAGACCTTTTCCTTAAAACTATCTGTTTCCCTGCTCCAGCTGATGACGTCATCAGCGAGAAACAGATCAATATTTCTAGGAGATGACATAATAAATTGGGAAACAGATATCTGTTTCCAAAAAAGATGATATTGCATTGGAAACAGATATCCTATTTGGGAAAACAGATCAAATTCTTAATTCTGAAAATTGTGGAAACAGATCAAATTTTCTAGGAAAGATACTTTGAGATTAAAAATTTAGGTTTTGCGGAGAAACAGATCTTTTTTTCTAGGAATAAGATTTTTGAAATGTTCGGCCAACAGATCAAATTTTCCAGGAAGGCTATGCTTGGGAAACAGATATTTAAAAAAAGGTCCTCGTTGGATGCTTTCGCATAACTTTTTAAATATATTTTTGAGAGGCTTTTCCAGCTTTTCCTTAAATTTTATTAAGTTATCAAGCTGCATGAATTCATCAAGTATGTATTTTTTTATAATGGAATATAATTTTTTTTTTCAAGCAAACGCCTCAATCAATCAATCAATCAATCAATCAATCAATCAATCAATCAATCAATCAATCAATCAATCAATCAATCAATCAATCAATCAATCAATCAATCAATCAATCAATCAATCAATCAATCAATCAATCAATCAATCAATAATTAAATCAATCAATTATTCCTGATTATTTTTTAATGTTTAATCTTTAAAGCATTAAAGCTTTATAAGTGCATGACATGATCTTTATGTGGGGGCATTTAGTGAAAGCTATGACTAGTAATAATAATAATACGAGATTTAGTTTGTATAAACGACTGGGAAAATCCGGTGTTCCAGCCTTATAGATACCCCGGCTAGCTACGCAGAAACTTGCGTAGCGAGAAAACAATTTATCAAGCAACAACAAACTCTCAAAACGAAATCAACTCAAATGAAAAACTTTCAATACACAAATCCACGCATATTTTTTTTCTCAAGAATTATTTTGAGCAGGAAAAAATTATAATTGCAATATTGACCCTTTCCTTTGTTTGGAGTTAGTGCACAAAGGTTTCTAGACGACTAAAATTGTTCCATTCATTACTTTTTGCTTCATTTCTACTATGAATAAATTAGTCGTTTAGCTTGCTAGACTATGAATGGGACTGAAGTTCCAAATTTTTCTCAAATTTTCTACTCTATCCCCAAATTTTCCTAAAAAGGCACCCTACGAGGAACTGATTTTTCTATTTTGATGTTTTTGCGACCCTACCTTGGACTCGTGGAGGCTAAAAAAGCAAGGTACCCTGACCAGCGACGCATTTTGCCCTAGTACCCCCTCCCCGGGGTTCAACAAAATTAGTTTAAATCTTCTACATATACATAGCCGTCCATAACAGTTTTTTTTTGTCAACTTGGAGATTGCAGCAAATTTTGTTTGATTTGAACTTTGAAGTGCTATGTAGAAAAAGGTGATTTCGTAATGTGCATGGCCTTTCCAAGCTGATAGATATAGATTATTTAAAAATATATTTTTGGAAAAGGTGCGGTCAATCCCAGAGGGCTTAGGATCGGGCAGTGACTTTAGGCGTCACCGAGCCATCACGACTGACCAAGGTCGCTAGCGTTCTGACGAGAGAAATTCCGGATAACCAATCCCGAACGGACCACGGTTCGAGAATGTTAATTCAATTCTATTGCTTGAAACACTTTTAATATGTATTCTGCTTGTGGTTTAAAGTCGTCTGAGGGGAAATACCGTTATTTTATCTTATAATAGATGTTAAGCTTTTTTCAGACCATTTAGTTTTCCCCACTTCTCATTCAGTTGTTTTAGAAATTGTTTGAATAATAAAACACCAAGTGGGGATTTCCCTTTTCTCGTTTACTTTTGAATAATGTTCACATGCAAACATCTCAGTAATCTCCGGGCAGATTCTGATACTCCACGCACGGCACGTTTTCACTTTGTCTGTACACAAACTACAGCTAATTTTAAAACTCATTGCTGTAGACGGTCTTTCGTCATTGTCTTTTCTCATTTATTGTTTGATCTACTTTTTTCTAGGTTTCAGCTCATCCCGTTACCAATATATGTTTCATTCACCTATCGCATGATCAACCAAATCTTCATGACGGGCTGGTGGCTTTTCCTTTCATTGTTTGTTTGGTGGTAGGTGAATTTCTATTACTCAAAAGAAAGGTCTCGCATGTTTATCTTTGTTAGGCCGGAACCGGTTTTTCCAACACCAAAACAGTCGTTTATTGTACTCAAAAATCGGGGAAATAAGTCCAAACAGTGAGAAATAATAATCTAGAAAAAGCCGTGAGATTAGTTTGGATATGCTAAAACAACGAACATACTGAGCGTGAAGCTAACGTAAGCTTAGAGTGTCATATTCTACGTAATTGCAGTACCTGGCACGTCCTACAGCCTAAGTAGCAGAGCCTTTTCCTATCCTGCAACGCGAAGCTGGTCTATTATGTTTTACGCAACCTCGTTCCCCCGCGTATTATCAGCTTTTTTATGCTTACTGATAGCGGTAGATAATATTCTCTGGCGTCAATCAGTAACGTAAATAAAGGCTAGGATACACGGGGACGAGGTTACGTTTTACGTCTTTTGTTTTTTATTAAAGTGACGTCAGTTCCTTGAAAGATAATGCAATGACTTTAGAAGTATAGTTTGCTAATTTGTTAAATTTATTTAGCCAAAGGACATCGAATTTGCAAGAAACCAGTCTAGCTGAATTAAAAATTTGGCACACTGTTTCTAAAATGATTTTCAAGCTTTTTATATTCTTTCCAAATTTTTAGTCAATCAAACGTACATAATTTTGTAAATCTCAGATTCTGTCCATGAGATAGCAGATGGCGCTTATTTAGTCAATGACCCAGGCATAATCAATATGTGTATTTTAGCCCACTCTCTTCTGCAAATGACATAATCACAATTTTACCAAATGCATCAAAATATTTTCAAATACCGATGCAATAATCCTCACAATTTCAGTTTGCAGCCTGTTGAGCTCTGTTTCTGGTGACAGTGTGAACAATACATTATCCAAATTTTAGGATTATTCCAAATATTGTTAGTGTTAGTAGCAATCTTTTTAGTAAGTATCATCGCTATCGCTATTGATAATTATCCAATCTACCAAGGCTCCAGCCAAGCCACAATATATATCAAGATATCCCAAAAATCAATCCAACAGTGACAAATTGAGCAGTGTTCTGATCACATTTCATCATGTCTGTTGAAGATATCCTAGTTAAAAGAGAAGTTATCCTTGTAGTCGGCCATCTGTTTTTGAAATAAAGAATGTTTGAGCTTTTTTATATAGCTATTTTGCATCTAAATAAATAAAAAACATTATATCAAAATCAAATGAATCCATGGTTGAAATTAAATGGAATACTTTTCATCTAAACAAACTTGAAGCAAGGTAAACTAACAGAAAACCTTAATTTGAAAGTTTGGTCCTATAACAATACTAAAAAATTATTTTCAATCATAAAAAAATTCTCTAACATAGTACTTCAGAGCCATTCTTTAGGTCATTTTAGTAAATACACAGAAACCAGCCAGCCATCTTGTTTTTGCAAAATTCCTTCCTTCTGGCCAAAGTTCAAGGTTCAAACAGTAGAAATGGAAAGAATAATTATTTTATAAGACAACCAATCCAATTTGTTGACATACTTCATGATAATTAGACCATAATTAGCAAAATTACATGGACGAGTAGTTCTAAATTTGGTAGCCTTCGATTTTTGGCGGCCATTTTTTTGGATCTTGTCGGAAACTAACGTTAGATCAAAGGGGAAAAATTTCTTTTCTCCGAACAAAGAGATAATTTTGCATAATTATGCGCTGCGACGTCTTTCTTTTCTACGTCTTTGGTTTAACAGGACATGTTTAACAGGTTTAAAAGTTATAATGCAGAAATTGCCATTTAAGTTGGTGTAAAATCTCAAAATTGAGCCCTTAATTTCACTGTTGAGAGAACTTTTTGTTTATAAAATGACATATTTTGCCATAAAAAGACTATTTTATAGCAGGTGATTTTTAAATCCTGAAAAATAATCGGCTTTCGCGGAATTTAATAGCACGGATTTGTCAAAAAAGTGCAAAATTAAATTCTGCAAAAATTTCTTCTCGCAAAAATGCTTCACGCGGTACAATACCGAATCACAGGACGTTAGATCTCAATGAGTTAGTTGGCAATGGTCAATTCACTACTTGTTGAAATGAATCAGAATTATATTTTTTTGATTTAAATCAATATAATTTCTATGTTTTTTCTTTTCCGTGGAGACATCCTGTATCTTTTTCATTGGGCCACCCCTACAGTCAAAAATCGAACCTCCTTGAAAATTCATTCAGTGTTACTATGTCACTTTCAACACAAAATAAAAATAGTTCAATATTGAATGGCAATTGAAAGATTGAATCATAAAATTATATAAAGTTTCACAATCATATGTTTTAAGTTGAATCGATCAAGGTAAAGAACTTTCACATGAAACTATTTTCTGTCACCTTCATTAATATTTTTCTTATTTAAAACAAAATCGATCACTCGCAGGTTCAATTGGGATTGGAGGGAAATTTAACGTACATTTTTAGCGTTTTATTTAATTGGTAAATTAAATAATGGTTTTCTGCTCGTCAAAATAATCATGACTGAAATATTATTTAAAGTTTTGATTTTAAATAAGAGTGATATCGTTTGCTTACTCATCAATTTTAATTTACAAGCTTTTTTATATGAGGCCCGGAATTCCCGAGTTATTTTGTCCGAGTTAAACAAACCGAGTTAAGAAAAAACCGAGTTATCCCGAGCTATGACGTCATTTTTGGAATTTAGTGACGCCATTTTTCATTTTTTAACTCGGGAATTTTTGCTTCCTTTAACTTTCCGAGTTATTTTCATTTTTTAACTCGGGAATTTTTGCTTCCTTTAACTTTCCGAGTAATTTTTCATTTTTTAACTCGGGAATTATTTCTTCCTTTAGCTTTCCGAGTTATTTTTGAATTTTTAACTCGGGAATTTTTGCTTCCTTTATCTTTCCGAGTTATTTTTGAATTTTTAACTCGGGAATTTTTGGTTCCTTTAGCTTTCCGAGTTATTTTTCTTCATAAAAAATCACCAGCTTTAATCTATTGATCGAAACCACAAGCAATAGAAGAATAATTTTGTGAATGAGTTCTATGGGGGGGGTACTAAGGCAAGTACGGGTATGTGCCGCCCTTAAGGGTGCCTTTTTTGGACCTTCGAAGGGTCGTAAAAATCACAAAATCTATGTTCAGTCCCCCTAAGGCTTGTAAAAACAGCCAAAAGTTCCAATAAGGGTCACAAAATCCCGAGAAATCAGTTTTTTCCTCGATTTTTGCGGCACATACCCGTTAGCTTGCAACTCTAGTACCCCCGGGCTTCTATGGAGCCGAACGGGTCTTACACGATCGCTCCATTGTTTTTCAATAACACAGAGATGTGCCAAGCCAAGGGTGACTTTTCTGCTTCTACTAAAGCTTTTTTCACATGCACGTAAAATTTTACTTAAGACCTTATGAAAATTTGGTGTTCATTCATTGAAGCGCCTTTTAGCTTTAAAGACTGCCAGTCTTTATGATTGATTCAAGAATCGTTGGTGATTCATTCAAAATTTTTACAGCGAAGGGGGAAGGACTTTTTCTGAGAATCTTGTCATGTCACTTACAGTATTCTTTAATGAAATAGGGAGGAAATATTAATTTTGAAACAGCTTTATCACATCACTTACCTGCTGTATTTTTTGAGAATTACACAGCATTTATGCTGTAAGATTTTTTGAAGGGCTTACACTTATCTAGCAGGTTTTATCTTTTTCAATTATTCACTTGTTTGTTGATTATTCATTTTAAGGTTAAGGTTTTTCTAGTTGGTAATGGATGGTTATGTCTTTGATTTTGGTTGGTATGGGATCAATAGATTTAAGCTGGTGTTTTTTGTAAGAAAAAAAAAACTCGGAAAGCTAAAGGAAGCAAAAATTCTGTATGATATGAATGGTGTAAGGAAGCCGAAAAAATGAATGCTAAAATCAAAGGAGACAACACAAAAAGGAAAGTCCGGGGGAGCCCGCGAAAGAAACTCAAAAAGATCATTGTAAAAAGTACGAGCGGTTTATAGAGGCCCATGTGTCTTCACAGTGGCCTACAAACCTGTAAAGCTTTATTACTATTTTTATTATTATTTAACTAATACTTGTCCGCGAGGTTAGACCTGCTGTTATAGGTTTTGTTTCCGCTGCAGCTTATACGAAAAAATCTTTAATTGATTCGTTTTTGTTTTTTTTCTCGAAATTTTGTTATTCTAAACTTAACTTCTAAACTTAGCGGGCTAATCATTATTCATTTACTTTACTTTACTTTACTTTAAAAGTTATGAAGTGATGTAAAGGCTCTAGACGAACATTCATAATACATAAAGGGCATAAAGTGTAGACATCTGGTACAGGCTAAATATCATCGGACAATGATGCTGTATCTAACATTCAACCTACACGCTATCACGGTTTTACAGTTAATATTAACATCAGCTCACACCTTTGCATCAAACCAAACATATATGTGGCAATCAACAAACATCACCAGACAACAAACACATGTACAGTATATGCGATTCAAGAAATTAACTCGTGGATATAATGGATGGGCTACACTTAGTAGAAATATCGATTGTGATTTCGGTGGCTCCTCTAAAACGGAATGTGCTGATACTTGTATGAGAAAACCAATGTGTGTCACCTGGACATGGCGAGAAAATCATGGGTTATGTCGCTGTTCTGCCGAAGTTTTCCGTGCTTCTCTTACTTACATCTTACACGAGAACCAATATGATTCTTATGAAATTTGGGTAAGTTTATATTTATAATCTTTAAAGCAAATTTATATGCATGCAGTAGTCCGATGCTCTACCGTTTGACTACAAGACCACTGTAGATAACGAAATACTGAAGTATTCATCCCTTATAGTTTACTGACCCAATACTAAAATAGTTCAGACCCTACCCGAGAACTTAAATGCCTCAAAAATGTACTCCCGGGACCTTTTACAAATTACGGCACGTTTTGAAATTATTGCCACGGTGATTAACTCCTAGCGGATTTTATTACGGTACTTATTCTTTTTATAAAAAACCATTTAATGTCTCAAGGCATGTGATCACCATTGTAATTATTTGAATACGAGGCAAGTGATGTTCGTGACGTAATTTATGAAAAGGTCTATTATGAAATTTTTTCGTTTCAGAATCCCTGTACGGAGAATGTATTGTTATGTGAACATGGAAGTATTTGCTCACCGAACCGTTTGACTAAAACATATCAATGTCTCCATTGTTTCCCTCCATACACTGGCAAACATTGCAATGAAACTGGTAATTATTATTAATGATATGCTTCAGTCAAGATTACGTCGTTTTTCATAAATTCTATCGCACATGTGTCAGTCAATCACTGTAGAAAGAATCAAAGATGAAGAGTAAATATTACCATACTAATGTCTTAGCAGACTGTATCAATATACATGTTACTATTGACAAATTCCTCAGAAATCTCCAAGTGTAATTGAAATGGGTTTCTTTAAAAATAAATCTTCTACATGATTCCCAAATGCATAACAGTAATTACTAAGCTATTAATTATGGTAATTTTACTTTAATGGAATCGAAATAATTGACAAATCTTCATGTTATGATTCTTGACTCTTTCTAAAAGGTGTTGATGACATTTTTAAGCTGTGTTTTCAATGACACGAAAAAAAAATCAACTTTGAACTTAATCCAAGATCTTGGATGGTCGTGTGCCTTGATTGCGCGCTGAATAGAATCTGGATTGGTCGACACCGGGTGATGTATGATTTCAGCCTGTGCTTTCACAGTAAAGATTGGCTCCACTTATTTACCTTGAGTGCCCCCCCATCCCCGGGGTTTTATCCCGTGGAATTGAAAACTTCGGTTTCTCTGACTAAATTAATTATAATTTAAGATTTAACCAATGCTGGGCTACATATTACCATCCTTCGTTTTAAACATAATTATCTCTTGTGTAAACTGTAGCAATGCTGGTTTAAATCATTTTTTTCTTTTCTTTTTTTAAGGTCCATTGACACCCTCGACGATTTCACAAGGTAAGATAAAAGAAGGGTGCAACAATCTCGTTGCTTCGAGGAAAATAGAGATCTTTCCGGCTTTTAGGGGGTTGTTTAACGAAAGAAAATAACCGTCATGTATTGAAGAAATTGGGGAAATTATTCTACGTTCCTAAACTTAAAAAAATTTCATCATTTGAACGAGGGATACTCATAACCTAATACTTAATCCCACTAAAAGTAAAAAATTGTCCCTGGCCCTGGCCCTCACTAATTTAATGCTAATCTCTGTATTTTGATTCGTTTCATCGTGTATTATTCTTCTAGACGTGTCTATTGGTAAATTTTGTCTATTTTTTAAAATGCAGTGTAAAGATACATCCATCCTTGTGTAAAGGGAAGGTCTTTGTGGGGTTTTTATGCATGATCGTTGATCTTGAAAATGTTATCTTAAATCGTTTTCGGTTGGTTTTATGTTCTATCCACAACAGGGTGTCCGGAAAAAAGTATCGAGTTGAAACACAACTATGAGTAATAAATATTGATGAGTGTTTGATGTGTATCTTCACAAAGTTGTATTTTAAGGCTTGGGGACACGAGAAGTTTTTTTTTGCGCTGGTGCAATGCAACATGCTCCATCCCACCAACACAAGAAAAAAGTGTGCGTCCCATGGTTTCTTTTTTTGTTCATGGGACAAAAAGTTAGGGAAATACCCAAAAGACACGCTGATTTTGTCCCAAAAAGAAGATTCGAATCAATTTTGCTTCATTGTCCCAGAGGCAAAAATGAGATTTCACTTTTAATGATAGAAATAAAAATGGGGTTGAGACACGAAAAAGCGTTTCAGGTTGGTGGGATGGTGTCCCCAAGCCTTTAAGTTCCCCCTCCTTTTTTAAATATGTATATTTTGTGCAACAAAGGATTAATAAAAAAGGTTATCGATTAATACCTTTTAAAAAACAAACTTTTCTATGGAATAAGGCTATGCTTTCTCATATTTCGGCGATGATCCACGCACAAACTTTTCTCTGCAATGATATGTTCAAACTTGATGCTTTTTTCCAGACACCATGTACAATCTGCATAACGTTCTTTTTTACAAACTCTTTATTTTCATTGTTTTAGTAGAAAAAACTGTTTCAAAAGTCGTTTTAACTATTATCCAATTAACAGTGGGCTGATTTCACAAAATTCATTTACCAAATCAATCATCTATTTTTAAGACATTTTACTTGGTAAAAACGCTTCCTGTATTGCTTTGAAAGAACATTTCAATATACCAAACGGTTTGCGACGATACACAATATATCCATGGAAAGACCAACGAAAAATTCATATACGATGTTCAGGTTCGAATTTCATTTACTTTGAAGGAAGAATTTTGTTCCAATTTTCTTAAATTATAGGTAGACTTGCTAACTTTTTCACGAAAAATCTAGAAAGCTATTTCACGAAATCTTATTTTATTTCAAGTATTATTTCATTAGATAGATTTGCAGTTGGCTCTCTATAAATTGATCTTTAGGGTGAGAGTCTACCCGAAGATTTAAAAAGACAAAAATTACATATTTTGCAATAACTCAACAACTGCTTAATATTTTTGATGAAATTTTCAGGAAATGTTAATCAACTATTAAGGTTTCTAAAATTTAGAAAAAAAATTGAAAATAACCACAGACGGGGTAAAATCAATCAGGGGGTAAAATACTATATTTTGCTTGTGTCAGGTTTTCTGAAACACTGAGGTGACCTACAAAGTTATTTTTTTTTTAAAGCTCAGTATATGGAATAAATTACAGAATGAGTGAAAAAAAAATTTTTCCAGGGTTTAGAAACTGAAAAAACTGATTTTTTGGAATAAAAAATCAGGAAACCAATTTTGAAACTTTTCAATTAACTCATTCCATGCAATCGTACCAGGCAACTTCCCTGAAAATTTCAAGTCTCTAGCACTTTCCAATCCTGAGATTTTTCTGACAAGGTGTTTGCAAACCCCCGGAAACGCGTTTTTGAGAAAATCAAAAAAAAAGACAAAATGGGTATCATTTTAAGCTAGAAAGCTCTTTTCAAAAAATTTCTTCACTGAATACTTATCAAACCAGTCAAGTTTCATAAGTTAAAGTAAAACATTTCACAAAAATTGATAAATTATCCAAAAATCAACAAAAAATGTTGAGCTAAAGTTATGTAAACATAGCAAACTTTGCAGTAATCTTGCGATAACATCAAATTTGGGTGAAAACAGACACATCAGTGGTTCATTGAAAGTCCAGCATGACTCTCTGTAGGCATGGAAACTTTTCTAATTCATATTTTTATTCACATAGACTTGAATTGACAATGAGCTGGCTTGACCAGAGGCGCCTTCGGTTACCGCCTAGGCTAGGCGGTTATGAATGGCGGGTGTCAGATGAGAATGTGTGTCTCCAGAAGTTAGGTCCAATTCATTATAATGCACATTTCTATTTCTGTTACATCATGCTGTGCTTCGAAATATCTCAGTTACATCTAAATCCACTACAAAAGTTTATGTGAGCCATCAAAAGCACACTGTCTATGCTCAAAACAAAATGCCGACAACTTGAATGTTTTTTGCAGAAATCCAGCAACATAACCAATGTGCAGCAACTTTATAGCTTCTGTAGAGTCCATTCTTCATTTAAATGAATCATTTCCATCAAAGAGATTAAGTTTTGATCTAAAACTTGCCAAGAAATCTGCAGAATGTTGCTTTATACAGCTTGCTTTTCAGATTGTTTTGATGTGTTCCACTACTGAAGCTACCATTTTTAATTTTAAGGATTACGTAATGCCACGAAAAATAATATTTTGACGCTCGAAAAAGGCGTAAAAAGAGCTTTCTTTTGGCGTATGACATTGCTATGTTTCGGCCGAGATTGAAGAAATAAGTCCATAGCAACGGGATTTTTTCCGTTGCTAGGGCGATTTTTTCAAGTACCCAGCAGGATAAAGATGCTCACTGCGGCCTGAATGATAAAGATATAGCTCTGAAATTTTCAGGAGATGTTCAGATAGACCTTAGAATCTCAAAACACCCAAAAACCAGAATTCGAAAATTTTTTCGATGATTTTTCATTTTACGGTAGACTCCCACCTTTTAAGGTACAAAAAATTTGATTCGAATTGCAGAGAGTATTTCAAACCTCTTTCAGGAAGACTCGAATGATAAGAATTTGAATTAGAACGAGTTGACTGTAAATCTATATTTTTCTGAAATTTTTAAACTACTGATATATTTTCTTTTTCTTTTCTGAAATAAGGAAGAACTATGAGATTTACCCAAATGGACACAACAATCCAAACTCCAGTGAAAGAACTAACAGCCGCATCATTTGAAGATGGTCTTGTGCTTGAGAATAATTATCGTGCGCATGCGTCCTTTCTACGCATGGCTAAAATACTAATGAACTTTGAAACCATACGTATGAAATGTGTTCGAAACACAACAGATTTAGTTATACTGGGCAACAAAAGACAATCTTCTGATACCGATTTCAATGTTATACGATATTTCTCAGGAGAAAGTGATAGCCGACCTGTAGAGAGAACAACTTATTGGAGATCCAATCTGAATGGGGTGCCGAACAATTACCCAATTGATGCAGTCGAAGACCTGTTATCTGCTGACAATGTTGAGAAAGAATATCGACCTTTCAAAGATATTTATATAGGTAATGATGGTTTAAAAATGACATTCACCAATGAATCGCAACAATGTTTCGGTCCTGAAGGCGATTATAATAATTATTTACTCGAAGTTTATTGATGAAATGGAAACATATTTCTGACAGAAAAATGACCTTTTAAAGATATTTATGTTGGTAATGATGGTTTAAAAATGACATTCACCAATGAATTGCAACAATGTTTTGGTCCTGAAGGTGATTATAATAATTATGTACTCGAAGTTTATTGATGAAAAAAAAACATATTTCTGACAGAAAAATGACCTTCCAAAGATATCTATATAGGTAATGATGGTTTAAAAATGACATTCACCAATGAATCGCAACAATGTTTTGGTCCTGAAGGCAATTGTAATTATTTTGTACTCGAAGTTTATTGATGAAATGAAAACATATTTCTGACAGAAAAATGACCTTTCAAAGGTACTTATATAGGTAATGATGATTTAAAAATGACATTCACCAATGAATCGCAACAATGTTTTGGTCCTGAAGGCAATTGTAATTATTTTGTACTCGAAGTTTATTGATGAAATGAAAACATATTTCTGACAGAAAAATGACCTTTCAAAGGTATTTATATAGGTAATGATGATTTAAAAATGACATCCACCAATGAATTGCAACAATCTTTTGGTCCTGAAGGCAATTATATCCATTATGTACTCGAAGTTCAATGATGAAATGAAAACATATTTCTGACAGAAAAATGACTGTTCATAGATATTTATATAGGTAATGATGGTTTAAAAATGACATTCACCAATGAATCGCAACAATGTTTTCGTCCTGAAGGCAATTGTAATTATTTTGTACTCGAAGTTTATTGATGAAATGAAAACATATTTCTGACAGAAAAATGACTGTTCATAGATATTTATATAGGTAGTGATGGTTTAAAAATGACATTCACCAATGAATCGCAACAATGTTTTCGTCCTGAAGGCAATTGTAATTATTTTGTACTCGAAGTTTATTGATGAAATGAAAACATATTTCTGACAGAAAAATGACTGTTCATAGATATTTATATAGGTAATGATGGTTTAAAAATGACATTCACCAATGAATCGCAACAATGTTTTGGTCCTGAAGGCAATTGTAATTATTTTGTACTCGAAGTTTACTGATGAAATGAAAACATATTTCTGACAGAAAAATGACTGTTCATAGATATTTATATAGGTAATGATGGTTTAAAAATGACATTCACCAATGAATCGCAACAATGTTTTGGTCCTGAAGGCAATTGTAATTATTTTGTACTCGAAGTTTAATGATGAAATGGAAACATATTTCTGACAGAAAAATGACCTTTTAAAGATATTTATGTTGGTAATGATGGTTTAAAAATGACATCCACCAATGAATCGCAACAATGTTTTGGTCCTGAAGGCAATTGTAATTATTTTGTACTCGAAGTTTATTGATGAAATGAAAACATATTTCCGACAGAATAATGACCTTTCAAAGATATTCATATAGGTAATGATGGTTTAAAAATGACATCCACCAATGAATCGCAACAATGTTTTGGTCCTGAAGGCAATTGTAATTATTTTGTACTTGAAGTTTATTGATGAAATGAAAACATATTTCCGACAGAATAATGAATAAATCGTTTTAAGTAGACGTGACTTGAATGATCGCTTCAGTAGCTTAGATGTTGTGATGCAGCGATATAACCAAGCTTGTAATATTTGATACTTTAAAAATCAAACAAGCTCAACAATACAAATTTTCAACCGTAGCCGCGAATTGCTGCACGGGTACTTTCGTCCGTTTTACCACCCTAAAAACGTCCCAGTCTTTTTTTTTTTGCGCCTAAAGACAATAGAAAAAAGTGTAAAAAAAGATTGGATCGAGTTTAGGGTGGTAAATTAAATAATAAAGTGGCACGCACCTGACCGCGTGACTATGGTCGAAAAGGTATATAGACTCTGGTGAGTCTTGGAAATGGAGTAAACACTTTATTTCTTGAAATTTAGCCAAAAACACAAATTTTTTTTTTCAATCCGGCAAGAGGACATAGTTTCAGGACCTGGAGGCAATCTAGTAGATTTGTGTTCGGTGTGGTCAGGGTGTGGTCGTTTACCAGATAGGCTAGGAAACGGGTCATTTTAAGTTAGAAAATATGACGCTGGTCCAAATTTCCCTTTAACTGTGACGGAAAAATAGATCGACTTCATTTCTCAAAGAATCTTTTTAAGCGCCGAAGTTTTTGCTTTCGTTTAGGTACCTGGTATCATACTTTTGTGAGGGAGATTAATACCAATGAAGTAAAAGCCCTTTCTGTTACCTTTCTCAGGCATTCCTTTGTTTTCGAGTGATATCTTTTTCCGAAATTTAGCGGTAGATTTTAGTTTCATCTGACATTTGTGTAAAAAATAGGCGGGTCGCACTATAGGCCGCGCAACTTTGGTAGGATTTGTTGGCCTCAAAACCTACCAAGGAGATTGGCTTCTAGCTCTCGGGCTTATACTTCGTTGGTTGATACTTTGTGTCATCTATGGACCAGTTTTTTTGGGGAAATGGGTTAATATTTTACAGCCAATCTCAGAAATTATTCTTCAATTTAATTATATTTTCTAAAACTGTACATTTTTTTTCTTATATTTACAATTTTTCATCTTTGAAAGAAACTGAGCATAATTTTAGCCAAAACAACTAAGTAACTATTTTTCCAATTGAATTAAAGTTCAATTAATTAAGTATTTCTTCTTTCGCCAAAGGCACATTGAAAGACATAGAAATTCTGCTCAGTTCCTGAAATACGCACGTAAGAGATATTATGTATTAAAAATATTTTTGTCTTATATTTTAAAATTGTTCATAATATTCAACGTTTTTTTCTGTGAATGGATTCATTCATTTCTCAATCTTGCATACGATCATCAGATTTCCATTTTGTTCTGTTTTCCTCCAATTCCGCCAACAACTCGCATTCAAGCGGGTACACAAAGTCAAAGTAACATTCATCTTGCGTCCATAACATCCCAAACAACGTCAAATAGACGTCATGCGCCAGCTCAAATAACAATAACGGATCATGTCGGAAAACAATCGTATTCAAAGACTCGAAAGCTGTTTCAAGTTATGTTTTTCTGCTCACATTTTTTCGCCGCCTTTCTTCACTGCACAATGTCGGGGTCAGAATTATTAATTTCGTTTTTGTTGATTGTTGCAAATTCATTTATAATTTGTTGTAGTTGTTGTGTTATATTGTTTTCTTTAGATTCCACCTTTCAACATGTTAACGAATTCTAAAAAGTAAGAAGTGCTAAGTAGTAAATAATCAAATCTGTGACCGCAGTTGCAGACGACCCGACTCTTTCGATAGCTATCTACCTGAAGGTAGGGGAGGGCACCACTCTTTTTCTCTTGGATTGCTTCACTTATCCTTGATCCTTCTCTTAAGTGCTGAGCAGCAAGCTGAGAGACATATCAAGCACCATTCTAGAACTAAGTGTGAAGGTATACCCAATAAGGGATTAAACCCACGACCTTGTGCACCGTAGCTGGATGCTCTACCTTTGCACATGGCTGCTTAAGAAAAGAGAAAGTGTACTAAACGCACCTTCTAAATTAATTTGACCATCACCATCCACATCAACCTCTTCAATAATTTCTGTCACTTCTTCGTCAGTCATTTGAGCACCTAACGTCATCATCACTTTACGAAACTCCTCTGAACTAATGGCACCTGATAAATAATAAGACGATTAGACCGTGTTATACTGCTATCCCGCTTGAAAAATATTTCCATCCTATACCCCACCGAAATACCCATAAAAAACTCATGTGAACGTTGACTTGAAGTTTTAATTGCTCTAAAAATTATTAGAGGAAATTTTGAAAATTTAGTTCTTATTTGTTTTCAAAAGGGGTTCAAAATAGGACTTAAGAACGGGAAGATTTTACACGAGAACTCAAATAACCAGACAATAAGAACTAAGTGAGTTGCATTTAAATTTACAAGGTGCTGTATATATCTCTGTTCAGTTAAACTTAGCGACAATTGGCTTTTCCAGAAAAATGGAAAATTTAGGTTTAACATCCTCTAAGATTCTGAATTTTTCTAGGATTAATTTAATGGTTGAAACAAAGTCGATATAATTCCAGTTATTTTTATTGAACACCACCACATATCAAACCATACCCCATTGGAACGGAAATGGACCTCCTCAACAGAAGTTTACAGTATAGTTCTGGGAAAACCCAATGGAGGAGATAACCCCTAAAAATTGATTTCTCACCTGAACCATCACTGTCAAAGATGTAGAAAGCTTCTTTGATTGTCTCATCAACATCTGTTGACATCTTGGCCATCATCTCCAGAAACTCAATGAAGTCAATCACTCCATTACCTATAGTGAAAACAAAAAATTAAATTGCAACTATAGGTCTATGGCTTTTAGGCTAAAGCAGCGCAATTATGAATGTTGGATTGACCTTCCAAAGCGGATTACCGTAGCGACTTGGTAGGATTATTAGAATAGCCAATTTGGAAAAGTATGCATTTGTGGGTGGAACTAGAGCAATCAAAAAAATGCAAATTCTTGTCTCACCATCAGTATCCACTTCATTAATCATGTCGTCAATTTCATCTTCTGTTGGGTTTTTCCCTAACGACCTCATGACCGTAATCAAATCTTTCGTCGTGATTGTACCGTCACCATTTTTATCGAAAATTGCAAATGCTTCTTTGACCTCTATAAAGAAGAAATCATTCTTTGTGAGAAAAAGATCTACGCATTTTCCTAGAGTGTAAAATTCAAGGGCCATGTTTTGGCCCAGAGAACGAAATATTTCGCCCACCCGAAAGGAATATTAACGATTAACGATTTTGTCAGCAATCTCCCTACCATAAACCGAGCGTTTTTAAAAATAGGATTTGTTCCACCGATCTAAAAATTTTATTTGTCTTCCACTGAATTTGCTAAGAATTCATCCGTCTAGATTGAAAAATGCGCGACGAAAGTCCTTGTAACAGACATAAGTAGAACAGCAAAACGAAAAAGTGCTCGAAGCTTACCTTCAATCTGTTCATCAGTGAATTTCATAGCCTAAAAATGCAAAGGAAAAAATCATTAAGTAACTGTACTGAATTCTTGGAAAATTATAAATCAACCTCATAACTTACCCTCAACTTACCGTAACCAGAGCGTGACCAAGTTTCAAAACAGGAGCAAAGATTTGTTTGCATAAGAACAATCTTTTACTTAAGCCATAATTGAGCCCCTTATTTTTTTTCTCTTTCATTTTCAAGCATTAGCAAAAGTAAAGGGACAGCCGAATGGCCAAATATATTTCTTGAAAAACTCGATTTTGTGATTTTATGGACCTAATTGATCATTTAACAAAAGTTTATTTGATTCTAACAAGCTCAGTGCGAACATGAAGAACACAGTTAATTCTCACTTAATGAAAACATGGAAACAATTTTGTATAAATTATACAAATATGATTATATTAGTACCAAACTATTTTCAGGCAAATTTCTTGGTGATCTAAACTTTAATTCATCATAAGTTTGTTTCATCGATGTAAAAGACTCTTGAATCATTTTAGAGCCTTTTTCCCATATCGACTGGCGCCTTTTCTCCGGTGCTCGTGGTAAAAAATTATCGGCCAAAGTGTCCTCTACAAGGGTCTGCAAGTAATGACGATCTTCTAATCCCAAAGCTGCCATCGCGGTTCGATAATCACTACTTAATTTTCTTGATTTCTCTTTTATCGTGCAAAGGTTTCTTAATTTATACAACATGTTCTTTTAAGTCGAGCTGCGTTTTCTTGATTCGCTATGAACTTCCTCAAAGCTTTCACCCTAACGTAAAAGATGCTATCTAGGTATGCTCCCGGTTTGTTCGATAGCTAAAACCTTTCTTCCAGCTATACCGTATTTAACGATAAAGCTCTTGTTGTTTTTAATTTGATTTTTTTTCCACTATAGGTTTTTCAAGCACCTATTGATTCTCATGATATTTTGCGCCTCCCCCTTTTACCATATGATCCATCTATCCTTCCCCACATGATAAAGGAGCTCATAGCCTCTATTCCTTGCTTTGTTTACGTTAGAGGATTAAGGCTGTTTACATCCCCGCCTTCTTTACAAAAGACTCCACTCTTTTGTAAAAAGTGTGGGACGGATACCCTAATCCTACTTTTTTCAAAACTTTTGATTTTGTAATTGATCACTTTACTCTATTCTTAGTTTCTTAAGATATTAGTTCGAATCTTAGGGATTTTTTTGTAGTCATTAATAATACCTTAGACTTTGGTGGAAAATATAAATATATTATATCAAACCTGAGATTCAATCGCTATACAGTATTTTACCGAAAGGCTGGCATTATGTCAACAAAGTGAAGTCTATTACCAGCCTATCCCGTTAGGTATAAAGCACCATAACTTTTGTTCATCTAAAGTTCATAAAGGATACTTTAAAACGATGCCTGATGTCGGCTTGGAAAGTTGGCATGTAAGTAAATATAGAAGAAAATCACTAATTACTTGAACTTTCAATCGTATATGATCAGGAACTACATATTTTTTAATCAAACTATTAATCCGAATTGTCCGTCGTTTCTTCTTGCGACTTGTATACTTCCATGTCATAGCAGGCATACTGTATCTGAATTTTGCAGGCTTTTTTATAATGTGAAAGAAGATGACGAATTTTCAGCAATTTTGAGACTATTGTATCCACATACTCTGCTAGAGCATAACGTTTCTTGTGTATAGTACTCGTATCAAAAGACTTTTTTCTGCGGAGATTTTCGCGGAAAAGCCGAAAATCAAGTGAAATCGAAAAGTTCACCAATTTATAATTATGAAAAGTTGTTGCGTCAGTACATGCAAAATCTTTTTGCTGAAAATTCTCTCCTACTTCAAATCCCTTCATATAGTAAAGAATCCGACAAAAACCATTTTCATGTGAATGAATCCTTTTTGAAAAAGCGTGTACTGTTTGCCCGGGTGTTGAGTGAAATTCCAAAATATACGAGCTTTTGAGTATCCAAGGTAACTCATGGATGTCTTTAACAAACAATGAGAATGGAAAAACTACATGAAAAAAAGCTTAATATTGACAACTTCAGAAAGGCAAGTGTGATATGATCGATTTCAAACTGGCTTTCCCATTTTTTATTTTCTTGGTTAAGAGAGTTAATGGCTTAACCATTTAATGGCTTGAAAGTATTTTTGGTGAGACGTCTCATGACCAAGAAAATAAACAATGAGAAAGCCAGTTATGGTTGAAAGTTTTCTTTGGTGTGTATGTACTAGTATTTTTCTTAGATTTTCAGTTAGAAAAATAAGCATCCCTAGTCTCCTTGAATACTCAAAAAATTCATATTTGCAAATCTCCGATCCTCCAATCATGAAAAGTATCAAATTCAAAATAATTTTTGCTTCTACAAGTGTTTCACCGAAGCTATGAAATTCTTCAAAAACAAAAAACGATTCAATCAAATATATCCCCGGTGGAGACTCAATAAAGAGCATCACATATTGTGCATAAAAAGATTAAATCATCTCTCCCCCGTTTCGTCTTCTTTGCAATCTCCTCAAAAAAGCGAAAGAAAATCACAAACAAATCTGTTGAGAGTGGCTAGCTCACATGCTTCATAACATGACTTTGAAATCCACTGTTCGATATTAATCCTCTTTGTACAATTTTCTTGATAAAAACAACAATGATATACACAGGGCGCAAAAAAAAACCGCTAAACAAAAATATCCTGCTTACATAACTTCAAAAAACAAAAACAAACATCAAAAATATACTTCCTAGACGTCAATTCTTAAATGCACTCATGGATCAGATTTCCAAAAACCTCTACGTTGGAGCTGAGCCTTTTCAACACCCTTTCACCTGTGATGTAATCATTATGTACTTGTTCCAATGAAATGGCACCAAATGAAATACGGAAAAGGGTGGAGGAATGAAGAAAAAGAAAATGAAGAAACAACCTGGCCCCTCAACGGCCCTTTTAAATGGCATTAACTATCGTTCCCATTCAAGATCTAACAAAACGCTTCAAAATTTGAAACCTGTCGAATTCACTCTACCGAATTGGAAATACAAACACTCCATCTTAGATCCCGATCAAAGACTCATAAAGAAACCGAGTATCAAAACACCCTTACAAACTTGATACATCTAACCTCAAAAACATGGATTGTTTGAAAGTGAAACTCAATGGTCACATGCACGACAAAGACACATTTCTAAAATATACAGTGTAACTTCAAGTAAGTGTGGTCATTTCAGAATGTAATTCTATACCCTTGAAACCATAAACCACAACAACAAATGATGTACGAACCATAAACTCTTTGTTCTTATTTATTTATAAATTCTGTCAGACATTTTCACGATTAATCGAGAAATATTTCATTCAAAAACTATCCTACAGTTAGTCAACTGACCCTGCACGTTAATTATTATAGCCATACAAACTAATAATCATAGCATGTGGAAACCGCCTTCAAAAATTTCTTTATATGTCAACAACATGGTTTTCACAGGCTCTTCTACCGAGTACAATCTCCTCATACAATCTACAGACTATACCTTGCCTTATCTTAATTCGTTATTGCTTATGTCGTCGGTCTACAAACACATTTAGCGGTTGCTAATCACTACTTAGGTACTTACTATATAGAAAAATAGATTTAAAAAGACTTATTTTAGTCTAAAAATGCTATTAAACTCCTCCCAACCAGGAGGGCGGGTAAGAGTGGGTGTCAAATACTTCTCATTTCGTTATATCTACCTCATAACCAAAATGGCTCTTGAGAAGTATTACTAGCGCTACTTTTGTCGTAGATCTAAAGTGAAACTTGGAGGATGCACCGTTAGGAGTTTTCGTTGGGAAGATTTAGATCACACTTTTCTGAAGTCTGAACAATGAATTATAGAGTGAAATTAAAGTGCCAACTTGATTCGGCATTTTTAACCCTTCCAGACCTACTTTTTACCATTATTTATCTTTATACCCTGGTTCACAAACGCCAAAAAAACGTTTTAAAAAACACAGGCTGACACAAAATATTCCTGTTAGGCGTCCATCATACTATGTAGATATTGTGGACATTGTACAAACGCTCGTTTTAGATATTGTGTCCGGTGTTAAAAAATTTCTAATACTCACGATTGCTCGGTGTTTTGTACTTTCCCGTCGGACCATTTTTTCCTGAAGTCTTCAAAATAATAAACCGCCTGTCAGACTTTTGTAAACTTGATACTTTGATGCTTGAAGATCCAAATGTAAAATACAGATAATTTAAACTCTGCCCTATTTTATAACATTTTAATACCTTTAAAATTCGATTAGGGCATCGAAACCTTTTAATCTTTTCTAAGGATAATTAAGCGAAATTAATGTAAGCGCCGTTACGTCAATAGGCTATGACGCCAAACTAATCAGGAAAGATCTGAGCTTTGTAGAGGTACTAAGGAAAATGCCTCTGGAAGCTCTTTTCAGAAATTTATCTTGATCTGTCGCTAAGCATTTTGCTAGGAAGGAATTTTGAAGTTATTTTCTTGAACAGTAAAGTAAAGTTCTAATACAAAAGAAACAAAAAAAGAGAACCAAGTTTTCCTTTGAAATGAATAATTTTTCTGAAGGGAGTTTCTGGATCCTGCAATTTTACAGCATCATTTCCCATGAATTTAACAAATATATATTTTTCTTTAGAAAAAACACAGACATTTTTCTCTGAAATAATGAACAATTCTTACACAGCCATTTTCCTTTGAAAATACACAAACATTTTCCTTTGAAGATACACAGCGTTAAAACTTATTTTGCCTATATGAATTATAGTAAAGAATATGAGAAACCTTACCGAATTGACCGTGTCTTCAATAAAAGAAGTCGCAATTTTGTCTTCATTCTTCGGTACGTCCAGCGACATGTTAACGTTTATTTAAATTTTTCAAAATCTCAAAATTCTAATCAAAATAAACCCAAATTAATGTTATATTTGTGAGCCAATAAAACCATCACTTCCAAATACCTTTCCCTAACATTACATTTTTGAGGTTTTATAAGCACGTGCGAGTATCTTTTATAATCAGGTATAGTAATAGTAAGAGTCTAGTCAAAACTAGTGCTTTTTACTTTTTACCACTAACTATCCAATTGATACGAAAACGTCTTCTCAACGTTCATCTTACGTCATTAACGTACGAATAACGTTGAAACGACGTTGTGTATCAGCTGAATTTAAATACATTCTACTCCACTTTTCGGTAAAATAGACTGTTTCCCCACGTCCTATCAAAATATAACCTTCAGTGTTTAGCAGGTTCGTCTATGATATTCATGACGTAATGTTTTCTACGGAAAGACCCCAATTTTTGCCAGTAGTGGCAAAATTCTATACAACTTTTGTCTAGTTTGAAATTGACACTACTGGCTAAAACCGGGGTATTTCCTTAGAAAACATTACATCATGAATATCATGAATTTTCCGCTGCAACCTACACTACTAAGTTTCTTCCTCCTTGATGAGACCAACTGAATGAATGTCGAATGATTTGATTTTAATAGACTTTTAATACTGTGCTTGTCAATTCTCGAATTTTCAAGTATTTAACTGTTTAAATATGTTTTAATACCAAACACATAGAGACCGTCTAAAAATTCTAAATCCTCTGCAAATAACTGCTCTTATATCAAATCAAAAACCTCTGGATCATTAAAAACCCTAAAACTTCAATTTCACTACATCGATATTACTGTACCAGATTTACAGAAGTAAGCGGTCTTTATTTTCAATTTCTATTAATGCATTCTACTTTAGCTGGTCTTCATTAAACGAATGTTGCGCTAGTACCCAACTTACACCCAACGTTGTTTCTACGTCCATTTTACGTTCATAACGTCCATGTAACGATAGATGAACATTTGAAACAGCGTCGAGTGTCAGCTGGATTGGGTAAAGCAAATGGCGTAGACTTATCTTCTACTTAGGGGGGGGGGCTACTTGCTCCAAATTTCCAAGAAAATAATCAAATAACTTCAAAATCTAAACAAACCGAATTAACGAAAGGTGAAAATTTGAAACAGAGTCGAAACTGGTCTTGTCTTCTACTTACTACAAATTTCCAAGAAAATAATCAACAACAACTTGAAACAACAACTACAACTGAAATATTTTTTTACATATTCACGTAAGTAGTAACTTTTTTCAAGAACCAAAAACATAAAGCACACACGTAACGTTGCGTGACTTTGAAGAAAAAGCAAAATAGTAGGAAAGACTTTGTAATGACAGTCATCAGGTCAAATCTTTAGAACTTCTAAAACTGAAGTTTCTAAAACTAAAAATATTCATAACAGATTTTATAGTAAACTTCAAATCTTTTGCTTCAGAAAATAAACAAATCTCAGAATATGTTTGTTTTATTGGCCACCAGTGAAGCCAGCGTATTTTTCTTTGTAAATCCCTTTACTATTAAAGTCGCTTAAGATTGAATAATCAAGGTTATATATCTTAATGATATGAAGCCTAAGTTTAAGAGATTCTTATAAAAATGTTTTAGCTTTATTTACTACGAAATTAGCACAACTTCATGAGCTTTCATTATCACCCAGCTTATCCTATCTTAGTCATTTTTCTTACGTTGACTGCTAAGCCTTCTTTTTATTTTGACACTTTTTGATGACATTATTTTATTGTTAGAAACAGCTTTTTATAAGAAACCTTACGCGTTGAGAGATAGTATGGTAAGATAATATTTATCAATTGAGCCAGGGTCCTCCTAGAATCTTTTTTTATTGAGTTCACAAATTGTTCACGATTGTGCGGCAAACATTTTGATAACAACTTCTTTTGCCGTTAGTAGGAAGTTAACCAAAGTTAAGCTACCATTTTGAGTCAATTACGTAATGGAATTTTGAACTTATGATGATATAATCATGTGAGAAGTACAAGTAGAGGATGATTTTTTTTGTGATTTCTTTCTGGCTTTATTAAGTTAAGAAGTTTCTTTGACGTTCATTTTCTCGTCAATGAGCGCGAAATATGTTATCAGGAATTTTCAGATTTTTATCTTTGAGTTCAAATGGTGAAATCTTAAGAGCACTTATCCCATTGGCTGAGAATGACTTAATATTTATGAAATGGTAGGTAGTTATATCTCTCCTCTCAAAACTTCATCTATGGATTACCTTATCGGACGTGCCTGACGGATAGCCTCATTGTCAAAAATTTTTAAGTCACATGGTTGAAAGTCTATCCATCAAAGATCTGCTGAGACTAATCATTTTATCAAATTGTCTACAACCTCAGCTGCTCTAAGAGTGGGTTCTTGTCTAATCTTTCTCGAACAAGGGCTAGAGGAAAGTACTAGTAAACCACGTCGTTGTATTTTGCTGCTGCTTACGCTTGCATGGGCTCACTACGTTTGCTAAATACGCTGGCTTTCCAAACCACTCCCCCGCGGCAATTTCTATTTTTTACAAGAATTCTTTATAAACATTTCTCCCGCGTTCCTGTGTCCAAGGAAAGGCAGATGTTTGCTATTCTAGGAAAGAGCCCTCGAACTAAAAGAACTTTGCTTAAGTTAACTGAATCTGATGACTTTAAAGGCCTATGGGTGTTGAATTAGCAAGCTCACTAAGACAAAGGTCATGTCATTCGACTTAATTTAACTCGAATCCAAATTGATAAGGCTCAGAGCAAAATACAGTAGAAAAACTTTCTATGAGAGAATTTTCAACGAATCTAACATAACCATAATCTTAATGACCTTCATGTAAAGAGGGTCTCGATCATCTTATGATAATCCTTTCTAAAACTAAAACAAACTTATCGATAACGAGGTCAGAATTATGGCTTTGAAACATAAACAAACTTGGCTCACTCTTCGACTTATATTCATCAATCTATCAAACCACTTTCGTCTAAATGACGATCTTCAACTATACTTTACTTAAAACGAGTCTCACGGTTCGTAAAACTTTTCAATTATTTTTCTTTAATTTCAAGAGTGGCACAAAGATATCTTTTTAACAGTTGGAATATATTTTGCTTTGTTTTCTCAAACATGCGAAAAGTATGAAGAGGGAAAACAAAAACTAATTAAAAACCAGGAAAACAGAATCATTCTACCTGAAGAAAACAACTGGTGACTGATACATGAGTGTATTGCCACAAATACTGATCATTTACTATAGGTGATTAAATTACATCCATTCTTATTCAAGACTTTCAAATTCTCAAAACTGTAAATCACATATTCAACTACTTTAGTTATAAAAGACATTGGTCTTGAAATAAACAATAGAATTTCCAGAAAAAATCCATTCATGGGGGTGGAGGCTATAATGCATTTCTAATAATAATCTACCCCTAATTTCGATACCCCTTCAAACTGATCCCCCTGAACATTAACATTTACCCACTGGACACGCTTCAAATTTACACCATGGAAATAGCATTTGTTTTTCATGATTCTTCCAAAACCCAAGTGCAATATCTCTCGCATCCCTATGAACGATTTTTTCTGGAAGAACTCAATATCTCTATCGCTTTTCAAAACGATCAATTACTGAAATATCAAATCAAGCTGACAAAAAACTGTGTTTTCAACATTTGCGCATTATACACTTAAACCATGTTCAAACGTTACGATATTGTAATATCCAATATTTCCAATACCACTTCTGTTCCGTTCCGTTCCGTTCCGTTCTGTTCCAAAACGGTTCCGAAACAAGTGAAGTATGAACGTCAAAAAGGAAGACGTTACAAAGCAAAACAGATCGAAACGGTTTCGCTACACTTTTTTCATCGGAACGGAACTGCTCCGTCTTCTTGCTCCGAAACATTCCGAAGCCAATATGAACACACTTGATCTGTAACAAAAATCATACCGGAACGAAACGAAACAGTAACGTGTGAACATGGTCTTAAATGGACGTTAAATTGACGCTAGATGAATGTTTTCAAAACGTTATATGTCAGTTGAAAACTCCAAATTCGTAAATCTCAATCTAAACTAAATGTAAGTCACAAAATTTTATAGAACTCACAAACCAAATGAAACTTTGATCTATCGCGTTCACCAATGTTTGCTTGTTATATCAACCTAATCATAATAAATGAATATAATATCATAACACGATGAAGCCGCTTATGAACAACAAAATTCCCTGATTCCTCCTTTTTTTACCATTATACTAATCCTTCTCTATTCACTTAATTAAAAATCTATTTATCACACATACCTTTATAGGACTTTATCGATCAATTATTCACTGACTTTATCATACTGAATTCCACCATAACTACCATATTGAATAATCACTCCAAAATGTTGTCACCATTATCCACTACCAGCCTACCGTTTCCTGTTTAATGAGAAGTCTGCCAAACGTTGTTTTAACGTTCATCTATCGTTATATTGACGTTATGAACGTTAGACGGACGTAAAAACAACGTCCTCTGTTATGAAAGGTATTGCAGTGGCAATGACAACTACATTATTTGTGACCTAACCAAATCTGATTTTACTCTGGCAGCTTATTCTAATCTGCCTGAATCTTGAAATATAAGAAAACTAAAACACACTTGGTCAGCTCTTACACCCCCTTCTCACAGACCCACTGGGACCCTTCCCACTGGAAAAATTGGTCGAAATATCGTCCTCAGTGGAAAATTATACTCCAATTTTTGTCCCCGCTGAAAATAATCAGATAAGCAAATCCCCACTACAAAATATTCGTCTCCACTGAATTTTCTGGCTAGAAAACAATGTAATTCAAATCCCCAGCCATAGAAACATGGGAATATCGATCCCCATCGAGTTTTGGTCCGTTATTTTTACCCCCAACTAGCTGATAAAATCCCACCGGTTCTGCGAGATGGGGGTGTGCTCTTATTTTGAAAAATAAACCACTTCATTTTCCTATCTCTATGCTTACTCCACCATATCGAAACTATCTATTTCTCGCAGCTTATATACCCTAACAATTTCAGTTGTTAAGAATTCCCTTTTGTTAAAGAACTTGAAAGAAAACTATTATCCACAACAGAGGGTATCTTTTTTATCAATTTTCTTTATACAGAATGAAACCCCTTCAGTCAAAAAATTAGAAACACCAGCTCACCTTAATCTCTGCAGCTTTAGAACTACATTTAGAACTAAAATTCAAGATTACTTTTTTTTTACCCAATTAGCATTGTTTTGGTAGTTTGTCTAAGACCAACTAATCCGTTTAGTCAATTATGTAATATGTCCGAAAAACTCGTCTGTTTTTTTTCTTAGCAATAATAATTTATTCCTTTAACAGAATTTCATACTCTGAAAACAATTTTTGGTTATTAAAAGTTACAGATTATGAAACAAAGTCGCTGAAAAGACAGAGCTTTGATGAAATTTCCAACGTTTACAGCCAAGAATATTTGCCAGTGTTGGGATGAAAAGAAAGTGAAGAGATGTATCGAACAATCAACAAAATCTCTTTAATTTTGAATGCGCGATTTAAATTTAAAGTCTACAGTGTTTTATATTAGCTGACAAAACATTACTTCGAAAGAAAGCTTTCCATAGACAAAATCTGAAGAGTTACACCATCAAAGTGTTGCAAATCCTGACTTTGATCTGAATCTGATAGCAAATAAAGAAATTCACATTCAAAATTTCAGTATTAGGTATATTAGGGGTATTTAAATGGGCGTTTCAGGGGGAAGGTACTTAGACCCCTTGCAATTACCAAAATGATAAGAGGCTTGGGAACTACCTTTAAATCATGATGGTTATCTTGCTTTTCCTTATACGCTTAGATAATTTCTAAACTTCAGACACTTTAAGGACATAAGGCATCTCTAGAAACCCCTTTCGGTAAAATTTGATTTCAAAGGGACAAGTCAGAGGGCAGCCAAGGATCTTTAAGTTGACCCAATAAGCAAACCTACTTGTAATTGTAAATAATTTACATTATTCACATGTCAGAAAATTGAGATCTCTGAGACTTTAGGTCTCTTTCGAATCTGGAGGGACCTTTTCAAAATCTGGCTCGCCTGTGGAAAGTCGCCTTAGAACTAATTACTCAGGTCAAATCAATCTTCAATTTGATTAAACTTGATCATTTGTTAGTTTTGTTTGATCGCCTAGGAGAACTTCGACTTTCATATTTTTTCTTTTCTAATCTTGGTAGCGGAAAAGATTGTTTTGAGGTCATCATTTCGTATAAGCCCGAGTAAGCCCCATTTTCCTCAATAATCTTAAGGCGATTGATCAAACGTAGAACTTATATCAAAATACTTTCGGCTCATAATTAATATTAGAATATTGAGCAGTTAGGTGTGTCCTTAGCTAAATCGTATATCTATCCTCGAATCTTATGTGTAAAGCCAAATCAATGCTTATCTTTTAAGCATCTAAAATCGTAATTTTTCATTCATTCACCCTACACTTGGGTTGATGACTTGTTAGAATTTCTTCTCGAAAAGCATCTGATGTTTTTTGAAGGTTGGTCCCTTATCAACGAATTCATGAAAAGTTTCAAACTAAATTTTAAAGGACTTTTGGGCCTAAAGTGTTGTTGAGGCTTAATTTTACGTGCACCTGCCCAACAGCCAGTGAGATGTTATGTAATCAAGTCTAAAAATAACTTGATTAAACTTGATTAATACCTTGAAAATGCATTTAAATCCTTAGTTACAATGAAAAAGAATTGACAATTTTCAGTGAGGGTTCTCGATTACAGTAAGGATTACTCTTAACTAACTCATTATGTGTGATTCAAAGCTGTTATTTAGAGTAATCATTAGATTTAAACATGTCTCAATAATTGTAAGTAAGTCCTGTCCACCTCTTAAGAATGTTAATCATAATCCTATTAATTAAATCCTAATATTGATACGGAAACATTCGAACTCTTCAATTACTGCTTAGCTTGGATTAAATCTCGCGTTTCTCTTAACTACAACTTCCACTAACCAGATGGGTTCTTAAACACATTAGATATGATAAAGACTTACAGCTTTAAGCCTTTTGACCGCAATGTCATCTGTTCTCAGAAGCAAGAAAAATGCCTGGACTAAATATTTCCAAAACGTTCACTTTGATATCCCCTAATAATAACAAATTTGGTGACAAACGTATATTGGGCCTCCTCTCCGAAATATGGGTCATTGTAATTCAGTTACCCCCTGTCTCCATCACGCTACTGCTGACAAGAAGGTTCGACGAGTATTAATTGAAGGGAAGGTTGGAAACCAACCTGTGTTCCTTGTTATGAATCTTTCACCGCAGCCTTCATCTTCATCGTTCTCTTTCATTATTACTGAGGCATTTTCCAAGACATATAAGATAAAAATCGGTCGCTTTTTGTCGAACCTATACTATAGTCCTTGGTATTGGAACGAGTTATTTTTTGCAAAACTCTTTCTCTTTTTAAAAGACGTGGAGAAACTTGCTAGCTATAAATATTTATTGAAGTTAGCGTTCAAATGTTATAGGCGCCAGAGCTGGTTGATTTGAGTTTATTCAATAAGCAAATGTGTCGCAAACGGCTGTGCAGAGAAAGTAACTGATTTACGATATCGAAAACATAATGTTTTGAAATAAAATCTCAGACGAAAGAGGAGAATGAGTGAGACCTAAAGTCTATTCACGATAAGTGTGCACTCTTTTTTCTTTTACCTATAACTTTTGAAGGAATTCTTCAATCTTTATAAATTTGATATCGTTGGAGAGATATTTGTGAGTGGAACAATTTGAAATAAAAAAATCTTCAAAAGAATTCTAAAAATGAAGATGAAAATGAAGAAGAAAAAAATGAAGATCTTGTAGAAAAATGCTATAACTTTCATTTTCACTCGAGAGATTCTTTGATCTTTGGAGGTTATCACTGTGAAGAAAATTCACTAAAATATTTATTCAATACACAGTTATGATACAAAGTTAATAAGTGATTGACCCCAAAAAACAGCAGAAAACAGCAGCGGTTTTAGACGGCAATTAGCTTATAACTTTGTTTGATATCTTTTGACTGAATGATTATTTTTGAGAATTTTTTTCACAGTGATGACGTTCGATAATTAAGGTTTCACTTCAGTGAAAATGATAGTTATAGCACTTTTCTATAAGATCTTCATTTTTTTCTTCTTCATTTTCATCTTCATTTTTAGAATTATTTTAAAGATTTTTTTATTTCAAATTGTTTCACTCACAAATATCTCTCCAACGATAGCAAATTTATAAAGATTGAAGAATTCCTTCAAGAGTTATAAGTAAATGAAAAAAGAGTGCACACTTATCGTGGATAGACTTTAGTTAGCTTTAAGATTAATAAAATGAATTTCTTTTCCTATTGCTGAAATCATACCCAAATCCGAAAAAATTATTTTTCCCGATCCCAACAAAGCGTGGAGGGAATCGATTATACGTTATAACAACATATCAACAACAATAACATAGCAATTAAAAGGGACATTAAATAGATAAGTTTGACGTTTGACCCTCGGAGGAACACTTAACTTTAAAAAGTCTCCTTTGAGAAGTAGATAAGTGCGTTTTGAAGAGAAATACAAAGAAAATGCTACGAAAAATAATTTGATGGTTGAAGGGGAGTGAACAATGATGTCATTACTGAGGACAAGATTTGTATTTGAGAAATTGGCAAAAATCAGTCAGTTGGTATTCCAGTGTCTATGATAATTCCATTTAGAGATAAAACCCGAAAAAAGCGATTGATAAACGTAAAATAATTACATGGCTTCCAATTAATGAATTTATCTCAAAATTTCGAAGTTAAAAGAAGTACAGTGAGTTTCGTGAAATAAAATGTGTCAAACCTGATGTTTTTCATCTTCTTTTTCTTCTTCAGTTTTCTGAATCACTCCAAATTCATCTCCAAAGTCCAAAATGTCTTCATCTTCAGAATTAAAACGTAAAAATTTCTTAAATTTAACAAAAACCATGATCCTCAAAATGACGAGCAAATCTGTGATTCTTAGTTCTTCCAGATATCCTGAATTAGAGGGATGTCGCATTATAGACACAAAAAGCAAAGTAAATTAAATTTATAGATCCATGAGGTTTTGTTTGTTTTTTGACCTCCCTCTTCTGTAGCCTTGCAGTGATTACTCAAAAATGATATATCTTTTTTTTTTTTCAAAAAATTGGACATCGCAAAATCAGCAGCTGTTTGATAAGATACGAACGAGGCTATCATTTATAAGATCCATACTGAAAGTTTTGTTTTCTTATAATCGCATGATTTTATCAGGATCTTATCAAGTTGAAAGATTATTTGCAGGCTTTAACTGCAGAACACTTTAAATGAAATCGAAGTATAATTTCAGTAAACCTTACAAATTTGAACGGAAAGAAATTCACTTAGAATGGCACAAAAATGTCTTCTTTCTTTCCCTGACTCTGGAATTCATATACATATTCATATATAAAGAGTCAGGATAGCCTAGTAATCTGGGACTTTCAGGCAGTCTTTCCGTTGTCTTCGGTCACATGGCTCTGCTATTTATGAACTGAAACGTAACATTGGAAGGAGTTAGAATTCAAACCACCATCCTCTGATTTGAGTTGCTGAAGCTTTTGACCATATTTGATCACTGCACCTTGTACGGAGACAAAGAGTAACCTAATCAAGGCCAAGTTATGGTATTTAACAGTTTCAGTAATGGATAAAAAGATTATTTTCTTTGAAAAAGATGGGCCTTGCTCACAGAGCTAAGTGATAGCTTGGTCAAATTTCGAACTAGAATTTAAACACTATTACTAATCAAATGCTTATAAAATAAATTGACACGTCGATAACAGTATCATTTTAATCAGAACTTCATTTTTAAAACAGTTTACTAGGTTAGATATATTAGTAAGCCATGCTGATGTTTATATCTATCGTGCACATTGAAATAAAATACCGCATGGTGTGCCTACAGCGATAAGAGCACAGTTAGATGACAGGTAACATTATCAAATTCAAATTGGACCAACTATGTATATGTTTTCGATAATTAGAAAAGCAGTTTGTTTTGCATAAGCCCCATTAATCCCGATTTAATCCTATTCGGAATAATATAGAAATTGGCTTTGTTTTTAACAAAATGCTATTCAAAACATTCAAATTTGCATCTTTGACGTGACTTGTGAAATGTATTTGATAGCAAGCTCCAACAAGCCATGCAAAAGATTGCTTGTATGAACCAAGCTAGGTGGGATGGGAAGAATTTTCAAACGTCACGTAATTTACTTTTAAATATCTTTGCATTGTCGAAAATTTTAAGACTCAATAATTTAGAGCTGGTGAAACTTTTCTCACCTACCATGATATTAGGCCGAAGGGTACTTATTGCTTTTTGATAGTCTGGATGGCGGTGTTTTGTGACCCGGTGTAATTTGGCAACACCAATCTTTGGATTTGCTTGAGCAGGAAATCCATATCACTAGATCCAGTCCCTTTTCAGAGTAAAACAAACAGAAAAACCATGATTAATACTAATTGACCGATTTCTTTTTTGAATCTAGGAATTTTCATGATTCTACTATAATAAGCTATGATAGGGTTTGGAATAGCTTCTATCGGGGGGGGGGTTGTACTTTTACGGTGTGACGAGATTGGCCCTTTTTCTAGTACGGTATTACGGGATTTGACGAAAAGAGAGACGGGAAAACGGTATTTTAAAATCAGACGGTGACGTCTATCGGGCCATTTTCGAGGTAATTCGAGGTAACTCGTAGAATATCCACGGGGTCCAAAAGAGGATTTTTTTAATTTTTCCAGGGGGTAAGAGACTGATTTTAGTTCGTCCACCCTCGCTTGGTATAAAAAGCTTTTATTCAAGGGTTTTTTTTTGTAACTTTTGCCATTTTCCAGGGCGGTATTCACTTATTTCCCAGAAATGTTTTTTTTACTTGATTTGTTCATCCCCTGTATGGGAATTTGATGGAAATTCCCATAAAATTACCCATCTTTTTTACAAAAAATTCCAAGATGGTGATATGCTCTAGTTTGCTTCACTGGACTCAACGTCATCAAAATGATCTGAAAGTGCCTATAGTCTACCGTAGTTACGGCTACGGCTATCTTTTCTAAA
This sequence comes from Clytia hemisphaerica, assembly GCF_902728285.1. Taxonomy (NCBI): domain Eukaryota; kingdom Metazoa; phylum Cnidaria; class Hydrozoa; order Leptothecata; family Clytiidae; genus Clytia; species Clytia hemisphaerica. The sequence goes on along the minus strand of NW_027103240.1, from coordinate 68,062 downwards.
ATTCAATTAACTTTTAAATCAATATGATTGGTCAAGATTTGATCTATCTTGGATTGATCCAAATCAAACGATCAATTACTCATTACGTTATTATTAATTAGAATTAAACAAAAGTATTAAGTACTATTTTCCATGATTTGGAGTCAAGGTCTATCTCGTGTAACTTATGACATGTCCAAAAAGGATTGCGCAAAGAACTGGGGGCCTTAGACATGGTCATTCTTTCCGTCAAATGAAGCGTATTAGCATGTAGGTTTAAGAAATGGCTGTTAATAAAATCATTTTTTTCTTTTTTAAGAAATTAGGGAAAATGTGTTAAAAAAATGGCGTCATAATTGATGACCTTATAAAGCTTAAAATTTGAATATCTCAAAAACTAATGATCTCCTTATTGGCCATACCCAGCCAGCACACGACGTTGTTTCAACGTTTAACCAACGTTCACAACGTTATTGGAACGTTTAAACAACGTTGTGTACCAGCTGGATAAGTTACACGAGATGATACCAGACTTAATCTGGTTTTGTCTGTATCTTAAGGATCAGTCTGCAAATTTGAAAGCCTGTCCCATGGGGTAGAATCATAATTCTCATATACTCCCTTATTTGTTTTGAGAATCAAATTTGCTGTGAATATTTTCACCAAATGTACATGTGGTTGTCTATAACTCACATTTGTGTGTAAAAAGTCAATATAATTCGTACACCACCTTAGGTTATAAAGTTAAAAAGACTTAGTTCCAGAGGTGGTCGTTTTCTACCGACCTCAGATATTTTTATTGACCTCAAATAATAACAAATCTTATTGATAATTTCAGGAATTCCGCAAACCAACCACTCATACATATCTGTTTCAATGTTCTGGTCTGTAAAATACCAACTAGACAGGTTGCCAAATGCCTAAATTTTTGGAAAATCCACAAATTCATCGCAAGGAAAAAGTTTAAATTTACTAGAGGTTTATTGTCAAGGGAAAGAATCTCCCCCCTTTTCAAACCCCTTTCTGATGGGGTTTATACTGTCCAAATTTTAGCCAAAGTCATATAAAAAAGGTTTACAAAAAGTCAAAATCGCCAATTAAATGTCTTTCTTCAAATCCAACCATACCCATTTCAACCGGCCAATTTATCATAAACTTTTAAAACCTGTCTTTTAGAAAAGAAAATATTGATACGAAATTACAAAATTACTTTTCTTACCCCATGCCCTTTCTCGTGTAGTTCTCTTGGTCGAAAAACAGTTCCAATTTTACGTAAAGTTCGTTTGATACGACTTCCATAGCGAACATGTACCATTATTGCTTCAAAATTTACTTCAAAATGATGTAACTAATAAAGATCTGATCTGGTAGAGTTTTTTCTAAATCGGTAGATGAACTTTCCAAATAAATTTATTTTCCAAATTTTGTAACATCCAAATACGACTTCAAAATTTTAAACCAAGTTTATTTCAGAATGTACAAATTTGACAAATTACTGGATTCGGTATTGCCACGTATTATGGTGGTAGCAAATGCTCTCCCATTATATCCTTGTTACTACCTGGCAATAATATAAAGATTCTTTTCAAACACAAAAGGTTCTTTGAATTCTACTCCAAAATTCCAAAAGGATGTTTTCTACAACTCAGTTAATTAAATTTGTGTAATACCAAAATCATGTGTTTCAAGCTGTGAGAATTCAAACAGTAGCAAGTTAAGGCCATACCTACAAATTGTTAATATTGTAGAACTGGTTCTCACTTGAAAATATGATTAATGATATATGATTGACGCTTTAGAATTGTTCTGAAAACATCGTGAATATACTACAAGTAGCCGAAAAAAAGAAAAAATTGGAATCTAATTTTTCACTTTTAAACTTTTCATTGTACATAACAATCAGAAGTCCCCAACGAATCTACTTTAAGAAAACTCCTAAAAAAACCCTCTGGAACTGTAAAATTGTTGTAAAGGTTCGAAAGGTTTAATACAGTTGTAGTTATAAATTATACAAAATACACCAATTAACAATAAACTGCTTCTTGTAAATTGAAAAGTATTTTTTCAATGAAGTTATAACTGAAAATCGGAATATCCCTAATAGTTTGTTCTTTTGGCCGTTATGGAGTTTTCCCATAAATAATACAATTTTTGAAATTTCAAAAAACCTTTGAAAGCTCATCATGCTTGGTTGTGATCTTGTCAAAAATCATAATTCATCACAAGTTGTGAACTCCTAATTTTAAAGCTTTCTCAGGAAAATGTTTTGTAAAACTCTTCATATAGAAACCATCTTTCCTGAGACTATACATTCAATGAGTGAGTATCTACTTTCTGATTTTAAGCATCAGCTCAGACGACTGTGCACCTTAATTAAAGGGGGCTGGACTTGACACTCTAACATACTGTTCGTCATATTAAGGAATAATTCAAGTTTTGCGTATAGTAGCTCCTCTTAAACGATCCGAGAATCGAATCCAGACTGTCTACTGTTTTATTCTCGGTTTTATTGGTGGAGAATGAATATTGGAATAAGATTGAGTTTTTTCAAGCTCTTATTTGATTTGATTGGTCGTTAACCAGTTTTAAAACAAATTTTTTACTTTTTTTAAAGAACGCGTCGTTTTTATTACTTTTTGTTACGTTTTTATTATCAAAGTATCTTATAAAAACTCCATCATACGAATATTTCGAATTCGAATTTTTCTTTAATTTCAAATGATTGTCATTTCCAGCTAAAAATAAACCCTGAGAGATTCTCAAATTTTACTCCATAACTCCTTGATTCGAGTCTACTTGGACTTCGAAGGAAGAAAATGAATAAATAAGGCAAAATACTATACGAGTCCTTTAATTAGCGTGATTTTACTACAAAGTCCTTTAAAAATCAAATCGATCGATGACTAATAATTGAAAACGTAAGCATTCCCGTAAGCGCGAAAGAAGCTTTTTGCAGATATTGTAATATTAACCTAATAATTTTGACGCCACGGAGCCACCTCACTCCTTTAACGCACCTCAAGGAATTCAACCTTAATGGTTGTGAGCTTGTCAAAAATCATAATTTGAAGAGCTGGCCAACCTGGCAAGTCATCATCGTATTTATATTTGTAATCATCACTGTTTACCTTGTTTGCCAAGGTAATGGCGCACGCGCAATGATACCCTATATCATGATAGTATTTAGTAAGTAAGTATGCGGCTGTCGGCACAAACGTGAGTGAGGGAGTCTATCCCTTTTTCTATTTGCGCTTGACCTAAGAGATCGAATGCTGAGGTGGAGCACCATACCTACTCTAAGTTTCCAGTACTTTACCACCTAATGTAGGCTGCTCATTCACTGAGTTGGAGGTGACCGGAGATTGAAACTCAAAACCCTTGGAGTGTAAGGCGAATGCTCTTCCAAGTGAACTACCCTGCCATATCTTAATTAGAGCATAATGTTTCATAAGTTTAATTCATAAAATCAATAAAATAAAATAAAAAAAGAATTGCACATACCGTCGATTCATGTAAATTATTATAAACGTGAACAATGAAATCTTTGACCGGAGCGTCCATTGAAACACTGTTCACGCTACTCTTCTTGCGTTGAGACGTCCCGTTTTTACGCTTTGGTAATTTCTTCCCTTTCTCACCATCCTTATTCTTCTTTGAACGAAACCCCATGGCTATTTTTACTTTATTCAAACTTAAAACTGAATTTGTTTGAGAACGGTAGATTGTTGGATAACATGGCAACGGCAATATTTCTTTTAGAAAAAGTTGCTGTTTAATATAGCAGATACAGAGATGTTTCAATAATACAAACAACAACATATCATTAACAGATAATTACACTAAGATGATTATAACCCATCGCTAAACTCGATGCCCTTAAGGAACACATTCAACTCAATAAACCACACAACAGGACCACAATTAAGGTAAACTTCCTAGTTACCTATTAACTTCACTTAGTCTCCGTGTTCTCAAGGGACAAATTTCAATCTATGTCCTAGGGCCTGATGTGATCAATGTACCTAGAATCGCCACATTGTATTAAATCTCGTAAAAAACACTTTAAGCTCAATGTACCTGAGTACCAAAATCCAAAAAAAACATACCCAACAGGGTTCTCTTCAACACTGCTCCACATGTAATACCAAAAGGTATCGGAATTTCGAGTACCGCTTTCGTTTCCCAAATATAGCATTTGTAGACAATCCAAATCATACAATAAAATCAACAGAGCAACAAAAAGCCATGGTCATTAAAATAATTGAGGATGGTAGATCATATATCAAACTCGAATTAGTTTTAATGAGGCTTTGCTAATGATACCTCTCTTTCTTTCAATTTACAGTCTAATTAACACACAAATTAACTTATATATTTGCTTCGTTATAACAATAGGAAAGACAAGGGGATTTGCACAATCCTTTCCCTGCTCGTGTCCGTTAAATTCAAAGATTTATTTCGAAAGCTCAACTTCCATACCACGATGAAAATCTCGTCTCTCGTCAGATTACGGAAGTTAAGCCTCGTCGGGCCGGGAAGCTCCCTTGCAGGCCAATGAATTTATCCCTCAATACTTTCTATTCATCCTAAGATTCAAGAATAGGTATTCCAATAAAACTGATATCTGATAACTTCATTCTTAATTAAACATCCTAATTTGACCAGTAAAACTCAGCTCTTTTCATCTTTCATTCCTCAGCCTATCATCCAAAAAGCCTTAATTGCTTCATATTGTCATCTTCTCAGCCACTCAGACAGGCAGCCAAAAAACAAAACCTTTTGCACGAGGTTACATACTTTCATGATGTCGTTATTCTTAATTACTCTCAGTTAGATTGCTGCAACTTAATAACCAAACCTTCTAATACCTCTTTTGCAAATAAAGTTACCACGTTTTCCCCATGAAACTTGCCGAACCAAAAGGCATGTTTCCAAGACTAATCTCACCAAATTAAAGCAGTGCCATCATCAAATGATCGAAATATGCTAACAACAAGAAGCATACCTTATCCAAGAAGAAACTTTGTTTCCTTTTGTATCATTCAATCCAGAGGAAGTACCAATTTCACATTTGGAAACTTGCCATCCAAAACCCATTAGTATCCAGAAAGCAAGAAAAGCCTCATTATCTATAAAGCAACAATAACTTTCGTTCCAGTTATTTTCTCTAACCAATCACATCTGTCGCCTTTTCTCTTAAATTATCTCGTATGGCTCCGGGGGAGAATCAACATGATTAACGAGATAATTACAAAATAGAATTCTCCCTAGTTGCACTAAAACTAACAACAGTGGCTCAAATCCAACTCATAAAATCTCACATCGATGCTACAACCATGATAGGGTTCGAGTGTCCAATGGCATTTATACCCTGTTAGTTTCAAACAAGGCCCTTTTCATGCAGCCTTTGATAGTGTGTTGTTGGATAACTAAGATCTCGAATTTCTGGGACCACAAGAAAAGACCTCACGGTGAGAAGTGCAGTCAAAACAACAACAGAAATTTGCAAACAAATTCAATAATACGCTTTTGTCTCCTTCTTCGACAGCTAAAACGAAAATGCGATTTTTACTATCCGCTAAACTGTCAAATAGATTAATCGAACTAAATCCAATAATCATCTCACAAAAACCCTTGCAAAACCTATTAGACATGATACCTATGATTGTTCACTCAATATATACAACTATAATAAACAACTTCCGTCATTCTAGTCTCATTAGGGGTCTCCTTTTGTAGCCTCGAACCAAAAGTGTCTCTCAAAGATTCTAAAATAGCCGCACCCGACATCATAACTCATACATCGAAACAAACTTTCTCATCCGCTAGTAAGTCGTCTAGGTTTGGTGGTTAAAGCAAACAGAATCAATTTTCTACCCTGATTGCTGAATATTCAAAATGAGACTGACTTTCGAAGCCCAACTACGCAGTATACAGAATTCCCTTATGGAGACAAAAACTTCAAAAGATATTCATACAATCTCTAATCCTCCAAATTTTGAAGCAGTTTAACCAAACATAATCCATTCTGAAACTCGCAGAATCATTCACCAAAGGTTTACCCTGCATTCCCGATTATACAATCTGTAGAGTGGGTACCCAGTTGGCGTGAGCTTATGAAGATTCCCGTTTATTTATATCGGCAGTATATTTTGCTAGGATTTCTTTTCGCATTCAATTAGTTATGCAATGCTGGATTCTTATTCCTAATTTTTTCTCTATAAGCCACTAAATGATACCCCTTTAACTTTAAGACCCTGAGCCTCTTTTTCTCTGAAACGCTATAGATTTTGTCCATGTCGTACCCAAAGTCGAAATTTACACCAACTGGTTTATCACGCCAACTGGGTACCGCACTCTAAACCTTTTTGTAGCAAATCTTAAAACGTGACAAAAACGGTTGAAAACGTTTTCACCTCCGCTAAAAACATCAAGTTGTGAAACGGATTACACCAACGAAATCCATTTGGTATTCAGATACACATTCGCAAAAATAAGAAAAAGACTTTATCGGTTATTATCGGTTCTCAATCGACATGGTATTTTATTTTTAAACAATATGTCGACAATTTCGTTTCATTGCTTATCAGCTTATCATGGGCTTCAAGAATCTTTAGACAAGTCAATAAAATCTACAAAATTTTACACAATACAAAAAAGAGTCATTGTTTGCCATATTCAGGTAAAAAAATCCATTTGCACCCTCCGTCGTTGTGGTTGTCACTCCAATAGTCTGGTGCTAATTTCGAAAGTTGGCGATGAGTAGATGTGATAAATATCAACAAATGCTGGCGTTCCTAATACCATATACCCCCGGTTTTTCACACTCAGATCCATACAAAAGACTCTTGTTGGTTGAAAGTCATCAGGGGGCTAAACAATTGTGTTCAATTCAAACACACTACCTGATACTACCAACCTGACCCCCGGTTTCTTTCAATTCAAATCCCTACACACTTCATATTTGTACAGAAACTATCAGGGGGTCAAAACCTAATTTCAACATATTAAAACGTTTTAGCGATTAGCAAGCAAATCTTTCAAGCCATCTTGAGCGATTTTAATCGGTTTTGTGTCCTTTCTTTATCTCTGGAAACCGTTTAACCTTCTAACTTGGGAGCAAACAACTTAAAATAAGTATTAAGTTAAACATTTAACATTTTAAAAACCACAAATATTGATTAAATAAAAAGTGATAATACCAGGCAGCGATATCTATCTCTCGGTGTTTTTAATCACTGATATGTCTGGATAAAAACATTTCAAATGCTTTCCACGGATGGAGCCTGAAGGATAGAATGCAATCGAATTCACTTAGAAATTGAGGCTTATCATTTAAACTTCCCCCGAGAACAGATGAAAGGGCCGATATTTTGGGGTTAATTGACGTTGGCCACCATGGTTATGGTTTGTCAGCGGTTTGTTGCTCTTTTATAGGATCCATTTCGAACTGAATAAAAGATAATTTTTGAAAAAATAAATTACAACATTACAATATAGCTTGGCAAAATATTGTGAGAACCACCTTTGCTCCTTTCCCGCTGACGGGTCCATCATCAATGATTTAATGTAACCGTGCATCTAAATTACCTCTGTACCTGCTTTCAAATAAAAATATTGCCAACCGTGATTTCGATTGCGTATTAAACCACCTTGAGTATTCCCTAAAACCCCTAGCTACTCTTCTCCTCAAAAAAAAGTCAATTTGTACTTTTTGGTTCCCACCTATCTCAGTTTTATCTTCTTAAGATTCTGAATGATTTAGAAAGTTAGCTGGTATCATTCATACCTTCAAAAAATAACATCGTTACATTTTACGCAATAAGGTCTAAATATAGTTTGGTATTGTTTTGAGAAAGTCACAGTCGATGCCCTTCACATGTTATCTTTTCAAAGCAAGTTTGACCTTTTTTTTATCCCTTCACTGGCCAATGACGATTCATTTGGCATGAACTATATGGGAGGACTGTACTGCTAAGAATGGCTCACGATCATTGAGTTCCAAACCTGAAGAGCTAGACTGGAGACTCCTAGATAGGAAATGAAGCCATTAATTTCCCATCCAGAACACCCGCACGTAGTTTTTACACAAATGCCGGATTGAAAGTAAAATCTATCGCTAGATTTCAAAGAATGCAGTCATCAAAAACAAAGAACATCTAGATACAATCCGTCGGCATAATTGTGGCACGTTCTAAGCGCGTTCTAATGGGAATTAAGTGGCTTCATTTTTTCTTGCCTGGGAAAGGTTAGAGATTCTACTCTAGCCCTTTTTGGGATTTAAACTCAATGCTAACGGTCCTTTCTTGTTTAAGTTAGCCTGACCCTTTTAAATTCTTTGTTTATCTTTTACTTATTTCTTTCAAGTATTAGCGGTAGCCTTATAAACATAAGGTTTAAATAACAAGGTCGTGTTTAAGGGAAAAGAAAATTGATTGAAAAAACACAGAATTTTTTTTCTTACAAATTTAATTTTATTGAAAACCCTGACAAGAACTTGGTTGTACATAACGTTTATGCACCGAAATAATTTAATGGCAAAAGGTACTGGGATTAAGTGGCATTAAATTTCGGTCTCTTATTTTAAATAGTAATGGAGCACAAGGGGCACTCGATTTAAAAACAACCGTGTGCACTTAGTGTCCACCAGTTCTCTCTCCCTGGAAATTTACATGTAAAAATGCTCTAAAAATGGCAATCTCAGGCCAAGCTGTCAAGTGATATTCTCAGCATTTTCATCATTCTTAAATAGAGTGCATTCTTAATAAAAAAAGCATGAAACGCAATGACTTGAGGGATTTAATGTCATTTTTTGTAACAATTTTCACGCGACTCACGGTTCAATCTTGAGATTATAAACAGTTCTCCCTACTCCACTATTGATTGACCTTTGAGCCATCAAATGCCTAAATTAGAAATTTTCATATCAATTTAAAACCTTTAAATTTGTGAGTCTAAATTATAATCGCAAAGTAATCGTTTTTTTATCAAACAAGATTAATTAACTGATAGTGGATGATTTACAATTTGGTTACCCTAGTCTACACGAAGGTAGCTGGAGATCCATGCTAAGTACACCCTCTTCTCACAGACTCACTGGACCCCTTCCCACCGGAAAAATTGGCCAAAACATCGTCCCTGGTGGAAAATTATCCTCCAATTTTTGTCCACACTAAAAATAATCAAATAAACCAATCCTCACTGCAAAATATTTACTATTCTTCCACACCGAACATATTTTTTTTGACTTGAAAACATAAGAATTGAAATCCTCAGCCATAAAAAATGTGGGAATATCAATCCCCATTGGGTTTCAGTCCGTTATTTTTATCCCCACTGGCTTAAAAAATCCTACCGGGTCTGTGAGAAGGGTGTGTCCTCAAATTCGTGAGACTAGATTCAAATTACAGAGTAATCGTTTTCTTATCTAGCAAGATTAATTGACTGATAGTGGATAATTTACAATTTGGTTACCCGAGTCTACACGAAGGTAGCCTGGAGATCTATGCTATTCCCCATGACAGTTGAAAACACAACTAATCAAATCTTGTTGTTCCTTCTTTCTGGTCACACTTTTTTAAGTGAGGATAGTGTTAAATTCGAACTTGCCACTGTAAATCTCTGAGGCAGAAATCTGCCCAACAGCTTTAATTAGACTAAAGTCTATTTCTGGCTGAACTTTGCTTTTTGATGATTTTGATGGCACTGACCGCAGTGAAGTAGACTAGAAGCATTTGAGGAGGTCGCAATTTTAAAAGAAAATGTTAAAATTCCAAATAACAAAAAAAGTTGAACAATATGATAAAGAATGTGAAACAAACACGAATAAAAGATTTGAAATCCCTTATTTTCAAGTAAAAACATTGCTTCATTCTAAAATCTAAACTAAACCTAAAATCTATCTTTAGGAAATGGGCCTAAGCAAAAGCATATAATATCTGGCCACTTTATCGCGCCATCCAATCTATAAAAAAGCTTTCAGTAAACCCCGAGCTAAGCTCGACCCGTCCTTTATATATCAGATTATATAAAAATAGGACGGGTCTCCTGTCTATACGACGGAGAAATAGATGTCGTCCTTACTGGTTGTTGGTTCAAGTCCTGCCTAATGTAGAGTCCTGGTCATGTTAAAAGACAATTTTGACAATGTAAGTAATTTTGATAAATTCAGTTGACCCACGCTCTCTAATTCAACATTCTACTATTTAATATGTTCCATTATTATTCGATAACATTAAAAGTCACTATCAAAAAGAAACTCTTATAAACGACAATCTAATATTCAATAGGCTTGCTCCCTTATAGAAATCCTTCGATAGAAATCAAACTCCACTTAAAAATCGAACCTGAGAGCATCAGTACAATTTATCGTATTGAGCATCACAGTTTTTCTTTCACTGGAAGTGAACTATACAGAAATTTTACCACGGATGTATCAAGGTCGATACTGCAAAATGTCAAGAAACTCGTCAAAAACAGACTTATTCTACCCTCCATGCCTCCATAACAACAATATAACGTCGATATAATGAACTTGAACAAGCAACATTTTGAACACCCCTGTCTCACAACCCTGGTTGAACTCTTTTCCACAGTGAAGATGAAAATTTCTATTGAAATGTTAATGGGGATACCTACTGTTCCAGATGGTGGGTTTTAGGATACATGTTTTCCATTGAATTTAAAATAGAGATTTAGCCATTTCCCAGTTGGGTTGAAATTGTAAGGTATTTTTATCCATTGTGGACAAAGTTTTAGTCATATTTTCCAGTGGGTAGGGGGTCCCACCGGGTCTGTGACACAGGGGTGTGGCTGACCCTACAAAACGTCAAGAAACTCGTCAAAACAGAGTTATTCTACCAACAACAATATCACGTTAAATGAACTTGGAAGCAACGTTTTGAGCTACATGAGAAAGATTTATTATTCAGGTTTTACAATTTTTCAATAGGGCTGTATTTTCATGTTTGTAGCATACCGTAAATTATTCAATTTGGTCGCTCAACTTAGGTGAACCGTCTTGATTAAGACAGATTCGCCGGGGGAGGGACATGCCACTTAAAGTGGACCCTGTTAGATATGAATGTTTGGTAAATATGGGACCCTTTCAGAACGACAAATCGCAAATTTTTCTCATTTTAACCCTGAAAAGTGCCAAAATGATTAAAAGTAGACAAAAAATTCAAACACTTTCTAATACCAGTGGATACCCCTTAAAACCCACAATAAAAAGTGGTACCCTCTATCTCATTGTTTAGTTGGAGTGTAAGGCTGAAACTTTTTGTGTTGAAAGTACGTTGTCTATGATTGTCTTCCCTAGCAGTGATGTTTTGTAGAAAACAGTTTTCAGTTTTTCACGAGGAAGTGAAAAAGTGCAGTTTTAGCTATTTACCCCTTAAAACCTACAAAATGGTTTTTCTCGAATAACTTTTTACAAAAAAGTTCTTTTGACCTCAAATTTTGAACAGTGATTCACTGTAAAGTTACTAATGTTATGAATATACCACTAGTACCTAAATGATCTCAAAAATATGTGTTAAAATCAAAATACCCCTTAAAACCTACAAAAATAAGGCTAAAAACCACAAAGTCCGACCCTTGCTAACGGGATACTCAAGCTGATGGATACAAATTTGGTGTTGCTTCGTGATTCAATGGTTCAAAGACTTGCTAGAAATTCATTTCCACAACAATATTTTCATTTTTCAGGATTTCATGCCCATAATGCAATTGTGTGTGGTTTTTTCATCAAAAACGGCTACGAAAGGCCAAAACCTTCATTCGCTTCATTTTTGACCTTTGGTTCTAATGTTTTTCTAAATCTCCATCAAATTTGTGACATTTTGGTATGCAACATGACCAGGTTTTGAGAAAGTCGATTTTCAGATTTTATTGATCATCAGCATAAAAGTGCTTTAAAGTAGAATTTTAAGGGCCTGTCATTTTCGTTGGGGTCTATTCACGAAGATGAAAATGATTTTTTCATACCTACCATAAGTATAGGTATCTAAAAAGTATAGGTTTTATGACCTTAAATTCAATTGTGTAATTTCTAGGTCCAAAAAACCTGATTTTTTGAAGGGATTTTTGATAAAATTTTGAATAACTTCGAATTTTAAGATACTTTAGCATCTTTAAAATCCTTAAAATTTGGTATTTTATAAAAGAACATTTATAAGAGGTTGTAAAAAAGTGAAACATACCACATAAAATTAAATCTGGTAGTTATGAAAGCCAAAAATGCAACATTGTGGGTTTTAAGGGGTATGTGGTTTTAAGGGGTATCCACTGGTAACTGAAAATTGTCCAAAATGACCAAAAATCGACTTAATAAAATTAGTTAATTTGGGACCCTGTCAGATATCAATAGAGCCTAGAAAAGGGACCCTGATCAGCGGCACGTACCTAACTTTGCCAGAAGAGGAAGAAAAGGAAGAAGACTGTATAGTGGCATTAAAATGTATAAACCTACCCAGTAAGGATCATCCCATTGTAAACCTATATTGTTAAACCTCGATCCTGTCATTATATACCAGACAAGTAGAATAAAACAAAAATCTCACTATTGCATTGATGGTTTTGCTCCTTCAGCAAGTTATTGTATGTAAATGTGGCATATTTTACAACATTTTGTGTGTTTATTTGTTTATGGCAATATCGGATCAAACATGTGTGTTTTTAAATAAAATGATGTCTCTAAATGATTAATTTTCTTATAAGAACTCGATCTTCTAGAAAACGTGACTTTGAATGGTTTATGGTGTAATCAGGTGATTTGCCCATTCTAAAGCACGTGTTTAGGCTATAGGATTTATAAAGCCCGAAGGGCTAGATGTCGTGCTTTGGCTGAGAAGTGTGCAATGGTTAGGTAGGAAATCCCACCTAACTAAGTCAATAGCAAATATATTTCTTGCGATATTCACTTGTTTTTGCCTGTCATGGCTTAAAGCACGACATCTAGCCCTTCGGGCTTTATAAATCTATGGTTTAGGCTAAGAGACTCAGCCTGTTATACGTTTTAAAGCGTTTTTACAGATAGCGATTTTACTTTGGTGAAAGCACTCGGATACCTTAGAAAAAATCTTTACCCTCCATTTTATCCCTTAATGGATTTTCAGATTATTTTGACCATATTTTGAGGGGAAATCTTCCAAAACTTTTTGGTTACTGTATCGGCCATACCCGTCATTGCTAAATCTAAGAAAATCTTTTGCATTTGAGCACAACGTACCATATCATCCTCATCACGATAGATAACGTGCTTTAAAAGCAAAAGAAATCCGAATCACAGAGACTATTGAGCTCAAAAAATATTTATTTCTCAAAGGCAATATATCAAAAAGCCTATTATTTATGTTGTCGAGACCAGTTTTATGAATCAGGGTAGAAAACTGTTTGTTTCGTCGTACACAGTTTCTTACAAAATCAAAGTTGAGATGTTTAGATTTTTTTCGCAGTTAAAATAAATAAATTTAATCAAATAGAGTAAGACGCACGGAACGGGAACGCACTTTCTTGTGTACACAGCTTTAAGTAAATTTTGATATGTAACTAGGAGCCAAAATAGTTGGTAATGTGCGTAAATTGTGTACGATATAATAGTTCTGCGATCGCTCATCAAGAAATTATTTTTGTACACTTGAATCAAGCTCGAAATACTTAAAAAAGTGTGCGCAAAATTCATTTCGGTAAATTTTTCTTTTTCTTTAATTATTTGGGGTCTCCAAATTAAACCATGCAGAAAAGTTTGATATAGTTGAGTACCGTGAAAAGCACAGGCCAATATCATATATTGACCTGTGCCGACCCCGGGGCGGGGGGTACTTAGGCAAAAATGGATGATGGGTATGTGCGGACGGTAAGGGTCGCGGTTCTTTCACCTTTCAAAGTCCCTCTAAGGGTCGGAAAAATCAGAAAGTTTTAAATTAGTCTCTCTAAGTATCGGAAAATTCAGGATTTTTAGGAAATTTTTTGATTTTCTGAGAGAAAATTGTAATAAAGTCTCTCTAAGGGCCACCTTTTCAGCAAAAATCAGTCTTTCTAAGGGTTGGTTTTCGGAGGTCCTGTCTGTACATACCCCTCATTCGCCAACCCTAGTACCCCCCCCCCCCCCCCCCCCCCGGGTGCCGACCAATCAAGATTCTATTCAGCGCACAATCAACGCAGAGAAAAGTAACCATAACGACCATCCAAGATCTTGTATGAGGTACAAAGTTGATACTTTTTCCCGTCTTTGAAAACACAACTAAAAAATGTCATTAATGCTTTTTAAAACGAGTCAGTGATAGAGAATCATAAAATAAAGTTTGCCTATTATTTCGATTCAATTAAAATGACATTTCCATAATTAAAAGTTTAGTAATTACTGTTATACATTTGGGGATCATGTAAAAGATTTCTTTTGAAAGAAACTCATTTCAATTACACTTGGAGGTTTCTGGGGAATTAGTAAATAGAAAACTGCATACTGATACAGTCTGCTAGACATTAATATGGTAATATTTGTTCTTTATCTTTGATTCTTTCTGCAGTGATTAGATTGACACATGCGTGATAAAATTTCTATTATTGGTCTTCAGAGGTTAATATATTCTTTGAAAGCTCAACTTCTGATAATCAGGGTAATAGTTGAGTCCTGAAGCGGAAAATCTATTTTGATACACTCTTCTTTTTGTGAGATACGGGAAACTTTTATTGAGACTTGGCTGTTCCTATTTTTTTAGCACTCTAAGCCTCGCATTGTTCTTATTCCTTTCTTAATTCGAGGCAAATTTTAGGGTTTTTTAACTTTTATTCCTAATTTCAGAGTTAAGCCCTTAATCTCCTAAATATTCAGCTTTTCCAGGCTGATCATTGTGCTTAAATTGTTCCTTTTTTTGGCATTTTTGAGCCTTAAAATTGTTCTTATAAAAGAAGAAAGTGTAATGAGTCATCATTAGACGAAAAATTATAGGATCATTCACTGAATTAAAGTCTTCAAAACCCTTGATCTCGCAGCACTTTAATTCAATGAAGCGCTTTAAGACGCAAATTAGATTTCAGACTGCATATCAATAATAGCATATCTGCATTTCAATAATAGCATATCTGCATTTCAATAATAGCATAGCTGCATATCAATAATAGCATATCTGCATTTCAATAATAGCATGATTTAATAG
This sequence comes from Clytia hemisphaerica, assembly GCF_902728285.1. Lineage (NCBI taxonomy): Eukaryota > Metazoa > Cnidaria > Hydrozoa > Leptothecata > Clytiidae > Clytia > Clytia hemisphaerica. Next base: position 52,922 of record NW_027103240.1, on the reverse strand, counting down.
CATAGTATCAAGTAATAGTAATTACTTGAATCGTGGTTAGGTAATCATCCAGTAAAATACCCAGCGGGAAGTGGGTGCATGAAATGTGATAAGCAAGTGATGCAATGTAACACTGTTACAAACATATACACTTCACAGCTTTCATTGGAGGGCCTTAACAAACTCGCTGTAATGATGGATCATAGAATCAGGTTGCTAATGGTTGCATGTTTTTCTTATATTCGAATTTCATCGTTTCAATTAATGAGAAATCACATTACAGGGAAAAAGCAACGCTTACCTCGTTTTCAAAATATTGCTCTGGTAAGTAATTCCCAGAGGAGTTCATAAAGAGTTTACTCTATTCAAGGGATTTAATAACATTGAAAATGGTTTCAAAACGAGGCATTTGTTACACTCAAAATAGTTTATAAAAATGCCTATTTGCCAAATATTTTTTTAAGGGGCCAGACAAACTGGAGTTACGGCAGTTCGAGTCCTAGAAATTTTCATATATAATGATTAATTAGGAAATTTTCACGATGTCAACGAATTCGCTCAAATTAAGGAGACATTCGAGTTGCAAATGTTCGATTCATGTAGACTCCATTGAATTCCAAACTTTCAGAACATAAACAAAATCAAAACAACAAAAACAATTAATCCTACCTCTTCAAAAGGGTCTGGCATTCTTGCGATCATTGTGCATAAATGTTGTAAAAATTTCCGATGACTTTCCACAAGAGCAGCTACTTTCTTATCAGACATAAGTGTTGCCAAACTATCCTTTTTGGGTTTCTTTTTCAAAGAAGAAAATAGCGAACCCCTTCTTGATGATGCCATATTGATACTGTTTGATTTTATCAAAAAACAATGTATCGAAATCTTTTCAAATTTATTTCGATTCTCTTAAATGCTTTCACATTAAATTCAGTCGCCTCGATTTTCAAAAGCAGGTGTACATTCAAAAAATCAAAGTGAAAATGTATCCCTAAAAATTTCAAAAAAGTCTTTTTGAAATAAAACATTACATTGAACAAAAACTCATTTCCTATTACCCTATCGCGTCTAACAACGATCTCCCAAGCAGATTAATTATTTTCTTTTAAAAGACTGTAGCGATGGGTTAATTCTCCATTGGTATGACTTTAATCTACTTAAAACATGATACCGGATTCAAATGTCATTCTAATCACTTTGAAGGAGTGCATTGTATACCCGCTAGTAGCATTATAACGTTGTATTTGTATCTCCACCGTAGATCGCTCGATCACGAAATTAGTTATGTTTGTTATGCGGAAATAAGCTTCACAAGCCACAAAGCGTGTAGCACCCCTGGCAGAACGCAGCACGATTTCAAAATATTTCCGTTTTTGAAATCAACTACATCAGGTTGTTTCCGTTATCTAGCGTGAAAATAGTTCGTAAATTTTTAACTTTCAAATTAGTTTGTCTAGTGTTAAAAAACAGGATGATAACCGTTAGTGAAATCCTTCCGGTACGTTACAACTGGGTTTAGAAAGCGGAGAAAGACTACACTTTTTTTTTATAAGAACGTCAAAAGTTTTCGAAGCCTTCGGATGTTCTTAGTGTTTTAGATTTTAAGCCTAAAAATGTTTATAAAATGTTCTTATTTTCAGCATTTTTTGAGTATTTTGATGTAATTTCTTAAGAAAATGCATGTTTTTAAGTCTCCAAAACCTTAGAATGTTCTTAGAATGTTCTTAAATTTTTGGGCCTCGAAGCCTTATGTTCTTATATAGTTTGTTCTTATATATATATAAAAAAAAACGTGTACCGTAACACCATCAAGTATGAAGTAATCAGACATACCCAGTCAGATATTGGCTAGACTTGAGGACACATCTCGTCTAATTGGCACCTTTGCACATGAGGCCGCAAAATGCTTCAACAACTTGCCTGTTGATATCAAACGAATTAACAAGAAGGAAAGCTTTGCTGATAAATGCTGGAATTTTTATTTTGATAGGGCGTTAGCCAAATCTCTAAGCTAATTCAATTCAACCTTGAGTCTAGGCTACGTCATATCTTCCTTCGTTTCGAGCGTAAAACTCCTACTCTTCGGGCTATGAGCACTGCTCTTGTTTTGAATATTGAAATTCTCCAGATAAATCGCATGCGCACTGAGGTTTTAATGAAACAATAGAGAGTTTCGAAACCTAAGCCAATCAGCTGTGTTTTAAACATTCTTTTATTTAAAATCTCTATTGATAAACATCTTTTGTGAATGTTGTCTATTATGTTTAAACCTATTAATAAGCAATTCCCGGTGGGGGTCACTAGTGGCCGCCTATAGCAGTGCCTATAGACCAAGAGTAAGGCCTAAAAGCCTGAATCTGTCTATTGTGTAGACTACCTTGAGTCACAAACTTAATCAACACAGTCGATCTAATATCTGATACTTACGTGTAGTCTTTAGCATTTGCAGCCTAGTCTATTTTCTAATGTCATTTATTTTCAATCACTTGCTATATATTTGGACTCACTCTTCCTGTGTTTTCTAGCCCACCAGCGATTCCAGCGTTCCCCTTTTGACGTATTTAATTTATGTTAAGATTTATTTTATTTTATCTAAAGCATTGTTCTAGCATTTTATATTCCTAAATTAGACCGAACCTATATTCTATTTTACCACAGCTATTCCACAATTTTGCCATCACAATATCTACAAATTTAACCGAATGATTTTAGTTTTGATGTTTATTCGATGTTGCGCTATTACGTCTAGTCTATTCTACATTCGAATTTTCTTCTCAGTTTGATCTCCTATGAATATATTAAAATACTATTATATTAGTAGTTTTTCTCCCTAATATTTAATATTTACTATTTCATTGCATAACTAGGACTTTGACAACCTAACCAATTCGAGCTATGTGATTTTTTATCTATATCATCTTATCTGACGAACCTGTCTTTCAGAGTCTTCTATATTAGGTTGCCCATTGATTTACTATTTCAATACTATGTAGGCGACCAACCCACTAAGCTTCCATTACTGCCTTAGCTGTCCACTTCGTATCAGTTTGAATCGTAGAATTTTGAATAAATTTATATACATTACATATACAAAAAAATATTTCAACTTCTTGTAAGAAGAACCAATATACTTTTGGAGATCAAGAAATTAATGATGAAAAAAAATAAAATAAAAACTTTATCTTTTGATCATTTTTGATGACGCTGAGTCTAATGAAGTAGACGAGAAGCATTTGGCAAAGTCACCATTTTTTAAGAAAAACACTAAAATCTAAAGGACAAAAAGGTTACTGGGAGTTGACAAAAATTATGAAACTGAGAAACCAACATAATGTAAAGCAAGCTTGCAATATCCCATCCAGCAAAAGTTCAAACTGACCCACTTAATCGTGTAATCCATTAATCAAAAAGCGTCAAGTGAACACCGGGCTGAATATTGGCAGAAATTTCAAAGCTCAGTGTTGCAAAGAAAGATTCAATTATATCACCTAATTGTTTTGGTTTGGTTTGTTTTATGCAATCTCGTGTAACTATTATGACACCCCTGTCTCACAACTTTAGTTGTACTTTTTCTCTCAGTGGAGATGAAATTTCTAGCGAAATCCGAAATTAATTGTTCAAAAACCAGTTTGGATGGCTTGGGGGTATAGTTTGAGTTATGTATAATTTTTTACCATTCAATTTTAGATGGGGATAAAATCATAAGGCAATTTCCCAGTGGCGTTTAAATTTTATGAAATTTTAAGATATTTTTTTTGGCAAATTTTTCCAGTGGGGCTGGCAGCCCACCGGGTCTACGATATTTTAATAAGACTTTTTCCTGGGAAGTAAGAACAATGAAGTAAGACAATGCACACAAAATATACTCATTGACGAGAAGCGTTACTATGGCAAAAAGTAGATTAATCAAAAGAAGAGTTGAGCACATCAATCTATTTGAAGGCCGTTTTTTTTTTCTTTGCAGAATACATGAGAAGATTCATGTAAAAAAGTCACGAAAAAACGTCGAATAAAGTTCCAATTGGCTGATACTTGCACACATAATGTCAAAATGTCCAGAGTATGAGGTGTTCTTTGCATGTCTCAGTCAATCAGAGCTTTACTCGACGTTTTATTCGTGACTTTTTGTATTGGATGTATCATGACGTTTTCAAAATCACGTGTCTCGATTCTAGGTTTCTTACCGGATGTGCTTTTGCCAAGCTTGCCCAGAACTGCTGAATAAACTTTAAATTGGGTGCCATTCTTTCAAAATCTTCAAGTATAATTCCAAGCTTTGATTTTTGTATTGAAGTCTTTCCCGTAGCCATTTTCATATATGGTTTAAGTTATAGAATAATTTCTTTTTCGGCAAGAATATACTTGCATTTTAAGTAATATCGGTTTCTCGACATCAAAGTTATTATGTTTAGAAAATATAACTGACAAGACTTCCTGCCTTCATTTTATCGATATGAATCCCTTAGTGATGCAGTTTTTTGATTCGTTATCTGCTTTGTAATCATACTTTTCGAGCGCGTCAAAATGGGGTAACGGGCGTAAGCTTGAAATACAGTTGATTTTTCACATAATTCGATCTTCAACGTACCAAAAGTTTTCTTCGGATTAAAGTAAAATTTGGATTACGGGAAGTTCTTTATAAGACTTTCCAACTGAGGGGACCAACGTTTTATTTCGAATTATAGAAAGATCGAATAATAGAGGTTCAAATTAGAGCTTAGCGGTAAGCTCTTCAAATAGCGCCGCCGCACGCAAAATTTTGGAAATTTGAGGAGCGTCAACGCGCTTACTTGAGGAAACATATTTTTCAAAGAAGTAAACTACAGGCAAAATGGGCGTGTGATATAAAATTATTTGTTGAGAGAGTCAATTTTTACTTTCTAGTTTACGCTAAAAGCTCTGAAACACCAGAGAGGGCTTGGTCAGATAGCAGGGGTATATCCGGGGCGAGAAACATAGTCAATATATCTTTCACATTTAAAAAGTTGTGTTGTGTAATTTTGATGTAGATTCCCTGTCAAGCATGTTATAATAACTTTTGATTTTAAATACATTTCAATATGCGGTTTTTTCTTTGTTTGAAATTTGCTACAAACGCGATTAATGAATTAGAAGGAAATGGAGGCGTGTTTTAAGCCGTTTAAGTATTTCCCTCCCCTTTTGTAAAATTGTAAAAACATTGTAGCAAAGTATTTCCTGACTTTTAGTTTTGAGGCATATATCTTTGGCCATGCTGGCCACATCAAGCCATATTAGGCTATATTACCAAGCAGAAAAAAGAAAGTTTATGAAGGCCTTGTTACTCTTCGAAAGTTTTTCTACACATACAACATATTTGAATATAATACCTTTCAAGAGCCCTGTTTGAAGAAGGCGTCTAGCGTTTTTTAGCGGATTTTTTCTGTGATTGAGGTATCTGTGTCTCACTTGTTTTTACCTGCAAACAAATGTCATGATCACGAACGAGCTATTATATGTGACTGGGTAGCACAGTTGTTGGACAGTTGTTCATCTTTGGATCCTCGGGTTTTTGAAAGTTCCAACCCCAGTTCCTGTCAACTCATCAAACGAGTAGCTTAGGTTGGGTGAAATGACCTAGGCAGCACGTAACTGTGAGGGAGCTTCACCACAGACCACAGCATTCCCAATAAAAAGGATTTTCCTCTTCCGGATTTCACCAAAATTTACAAATTGGAGAAACTGGCTTGTTTACCCATCAAATTTAATTAAACTAATATTAATCTAATCATAAAAGGTTACATAATTGGCATAACACTACCTACTCGTTTGAAGTGCGGACTATGTCACGAACAAAATGTGAATTGTGGCTTATCTATTGTATCCTACCATACGACCATAAGTTGGTTAGAGCAACAAAAAAGCGATTTCAGTTGTCAGAATACAGTGTTATTTTTAGCAGACGAAAGGCGCTGGGTGAAAGCTTTGATCAGCAGACTTTGGTAATCAGTCACACGTGTGAAAAAGCTAGGCGCACTAAAAGAACATGTTGTATGTAAAGTAAAAAAATCCGGTGTTGCAATAAAACCAAAGAGCTTCGAAAATTACACTAGTAAGATGACCATACAACAAAATACAAGCAAATTGTAACCAAGGAAAGCAACTCCAAAAACAAGAATCTCTATTAAATTTCGATTTACTAATTCGCAAACTCCCATTGCATTGTAATAATCTTTTCCAATTTTTAAAAAGTAAACAAAAAGCTCAACTCCTGCAATTCTTTTGTAAGACCACCGTATGCGGGATTTTCTTTCCGTATAGCGATGATCCATTTTATAAATTATCCATAAAATCATGTCAAACTTTGGTGCGAGTTCATTGGTTCTTAATCTCGAGCTCGATTGTATTTTGCGGCAACATCACTATAGGGAAATTTACCTTAATTAAAACAAAGGTAAAAAAAGGAACGGCTGGTCATTTTAGCGAGCAATTTAGAGACATACTTTGCAGTAAAATATCCTTTTAATATATAAATTTTGATAAATTTCCCATTGCGAATGTTTTTGTGCTAAACGCGATTGCTTAGATTTTGCCTAAACAAACACGTAACAAATTTGAAAACATTGGAAATAGAAAAAAAAAGAAAGAAATTCTCAAAAAACTGTATTTTTCTCCAGTAAATTTCCAAAGTTTTCCAAATTATATTGGCATAAATCCCCCACATGTTATTTATTGATATGAAATCCTCTTATAATATGATAACTGTGTTCCAAAAATTAACCAAGAAATTCTAAATACATGTGACATGTCTTCTCCTTGTTCCGATATTGATTTATGATCTAGAAACTCCAAATTAAACGTCTTCGAAGTTTTTAAAGTTATGGGAAGACGTTAGATACGATACGGTAAAATTATTGCGAATTAATTCTAAAGCCCTGTCAAACCTATCATTCAAGAGATTTCGTGATGGAGCTCCAGTTAATTCCATATTAGCCTGGAAAGATAGCGTCATCTACACTCCTACGTCGTTGCTCTTATAAGTTTTAACGTCTAGACGGTTGGAGATTTTCTTGTTAAACCTCTGTTAAAGGGAAGTTACCACTTTAAGGCTTCAACAGTTATCTGATATTCATGATATGCAACACTGGAAAGTTTTCTGAGATTTTTCAAAAAGTTCAACCCAATAAACAATAGAAAATATGACGTATTGGGTTGAACCTTTTGAAAATCATTGGAAGACTCTCCAGTTTGCATCTCATGAATATCAGAATAGTTGTTATAAAACCTCGTCCCCCCCCATTTATCCCAGGTCTATCTACGTTACTTATGGACAACAGAAAATACCCCGGGGTTGGCTGATGCGAGTTCTCAAAACAATACGTCATAAAAAATCTGACATTACAAAGTTACACCGCCAATGTAATAGTTTCAAATCCAGGAACAAATATGAAATCTAAAGTTTTGTTTTTGAATTACGTAATCTTACGCGTTCGAAAAACAGACAATGCAAGGGTATTATCTAGCGCTATCAGTAAGCATCAAAAAGCTGATAATAAGCAGGGAACGAGGTTGGCTGTTATACTGTAAATTTTCCTGATTTAAATTTCAAGGTCCATCCCTGCTAACAGAAAAATACCAATGCAAATTCAACTCTGTGTGCAGTGCCGTAGGAAGCATTTTCTTATTGGGGGGGCTGAAGTTTAGTGACACCGCGAGGGCCAATCATGGTTTGGCCCGAGGGGGGGGATTTTGAAAATTTAAGCTCTAGAGCTTGAAAATGCACTCAAAACAAAATGCTTTCAAGAAAAAACAAGAAAAACTATACATTTTGCAAAATAACCATTTTTGAAAAAACTATTGGGGTGGCATAGCCCCCCTTGCCCCCCCCCCAGTTGCTACGGCACTGGTGTGGGAATTTAATAGCTGAACGGGGCTCCAAAGATGAACATCTAAGAAATGATTTCGCAAATTATAAAACTTGCAGTTTGATATCTCACAGGAAAGCAAGCGATTGATGGTATTGATGAAAATAATGATCCTCCTAATTTATTGAAATTTTAAAGGCTTGAGACTATATCTTCAAAAGAGGAATTCTTTATATTTAAAGGTAATATTCCTTATTGACTGCATCGCGTGATCCTCTTAACGTGCATAATACGCCTTAAAACTAATTTTACCATATTTGTCACTTTAATTTGCAACATATAACCATGTATGATCCTAAAAAGGTTGAGATATTTTTCTAGATGATAAAGAGTAGAACTTTCCATCAAAAAAATGTAAATTTTCTCCGTTGCCAGGATATCCACCAGAAAAGTTCAGTTTTAAAAAAGAGTTGTTGAAAGAATAGAGTTCAACGGAAATTTTTTATCAGCTGGTAGAACACGTTACGAAGACTTATTAGGAAAAATTACATGTCACACAGGTCAAGCAATCTGGAAAAATTCTTTGCATTTTATTCCATAACGGAAATTTTCTTTCGAGGAGGATTTATATTTTTCGCGGGAGGGTTTCCTTGTTTACTACCATATTAGCTGCGCGATCAGGCGGTTAAACTTTATAATGACCCGGTTGGGTAAGGCTATAGAAAAGCATTTCAAATTTTGTCATACAGTAGATGAGGAATACAGCCTAAAACAACCCTTTATTATGCTTCTTGTAAATTGTCGATAAGCTCAAGGCGTCTGAACATCATTTTATTACACTACATGGATGATGGATGACTCGAATACCCGGGGGATTTAATAACGACCGTATGAATGAGGTCTTTGAAATCAGATCCTTACAGTGCAGAGAAAATTTAGCCAAATTTGAATAAATTTTGGTGAAAAATCGATCCTTACGATGTATTTTCTTGAACATTTTTTACCATTTGTCCATTGCAAAAAAATCTTTGCTCATTTCGACCAGATTGCAATTCACTTTGGAAGCTTGGAAAAAGGACCCTTAAGGGCCGCAACAACAGTAGCTCCATTACCTTCAGTTCCCTCACCCTGGGCTCGAGTAGCACGGAATGCTAATTCTTGGCCAAACTTGTTATCAGATTCGGTCTTCAGTTTGACGAAGTTCATATTTCTTTTATCTTTTTGCTTTTTATATACTTGCTCTCTGCTAAATTGTGATCTGGTGTTTTTGTTATTTGTTTTCTGTTGAGTCTTTTGAGAATACACTGTATGTCCAGTAGGCTTTGGTTTTGCGACCTGCCGGGCAGGGATGGGCTTTCCTCCTCCCCAATATTGATGACATTTTTTGCTTAAAATTATTGATTTTTGCTGTATTTTCCAGCAATGTAGAGGCCTAATTTTTCAAATCACCCCTCGGGCCAAACCATCATGGTTGGTTCAAGTGGTGTCACTTAGCTTCAGCTCCCAATATCAAAATGCTTCATACGACACTAATATATGTTCTTAAATTTTACTATTTAGTTATTTCAGATGTACCTTATCGGCCAAAACTTAGCCGGCCTTAGTTTTAGTCGGACTTAACTATTAGTCGGCCCTAATTTTAGTCACTAAGCCAAGATTTAGTCACTAAGGGCCGACTAATAATTAAGACCGACTAAAAATTTACATTACATTCTTTGTTAAAGTAATACCGATATGAAAAGTGGGTTAAGGAAAGCTTAATTATAAACTTTTAATTTGTCCCAAATTTTTAGTCGGCCCTACATTTAGTCACAAAGCCAAAATTTAGTCACTTAGGGCCCACTAAGTTTTGGCCGATAAGGTATAGCAGTCTATTAATGTTTGTAATTAAGTGATTTAAGTCCTTACCGATTGCTTCCCGACTACACTTGAAAACATATCATAATCATTCTTTCCCATGTTTTCCTCGTGGTGAAATCGCCTTCGAAATTGTCAATTTTCCAAGAAAACAAAATCCAGCCAAAATATTGATAATAACACTTTTCAAACTCTAGATTATCTTCTGCTCAAGTCTCAATCAATTTTAATTTATCTTTTTTCGCAATCCTGTTTTTATGTTGCGCTTTTGAGTTTTTAAAAGATTTTAAAAGTTTTCATTGAAATTGATACTTTATATACTAACTTTTATCACAGCAACATATCATAAAATAAAAGTTGTATATAACCCCCTGAATCGAATACAAATGATCCGAAGTCAAGCTCTCGTCTTCGTTCAAGTGTCTTAAAAGCAATGTTTGCACCTCTTGAAGGCTTGAATAAAATTTCAAAAATTGATTTTTAATATCTTTGTAAATTTTCCCTAACTCACTTTTAAAGTCAATATTACAAGCTCAATCGATTTGTCATTAAAGTTGAAGTTGATTGAAATCACCAATAAGTATAGAACCAACAATTCAGCCTTTCAACCAGAAGATCCAGGGGGTTCCCCATTTTTAAGCTTAAAAGCTACTTTTGTTTGTTTTACAATGGTTCCTGATTTTATCATCTATTATCTCCTTTATACCTTAGATTTGTTACACCGACGTCAGCTTATCATCAAAGATTAGGCATGATACCCAACTTTTTTCAATTATTGAATTGCCTTCTTAAAAAAGCCATGGTCATTTTTTTATTGAGGCTTGATGGATGTCAAAAATGTAGCTATGCGTTAAATTGGGAGCTAAGAGTAGTTGTGACGCTTCATATCACCATTTGATATTCATTTCATACCAGCATTCGATATTCTAGGTCTAAAGTAAAAAGGAAGTAAACTCCCTCACCCCCGGCACCACCGACAGCTACCAAATGAGTGTGCTTTCTTACTTTAGAGGCAGCTTTAATCTAATCTATTTGATACCACAAGAGCCTTTTTTTCTTAATTAATTTTATAGTTATATTTTAATCCCCATGAATTTTCTAAAGTTCTGATAGTAAAGAAAGTTCTCTAAGGTCCCGAATAAATATCCCCACCCAGTTATTAATTTCGAAATATTTTCAGCTATCAAAAGCTAAATAGCTCTTAATAACCTGGTTCTAATCAGCCTGGTTTGTAATTATCCTGGTCTAAGTATATAATTACCTCATTTATTTTGCTAACTAGCCATAATTTTCGTGCCACCGCAGAAAAACGATCAAATAAATTGTTGAATTTGGAAAGAAATGTTACTTATAGCCGTTACTTCTGTTAGGATGGCATCTCATCTGAAGCAAAAATTAGTCTACAAATATTTGCAATTTGTGTCTATCTCATAGATATCTTCTTAAAGAGATAAGGTAAAGCAACGATGTAAAAATAATAGATAACCAACTACCTCTAGAAGGCACTTCTCCCAAGAGAACAACCATTGTTTTCCTATTGAAATGAGCACTCCTTTAAAGAGCTCTGTGTGTAGTGCGTGTTATGCTTTTAGCTAGATTTTGACACACTTTTTGACATCCACTGAATTGATAGAAAATTTGAATTGTTATTTACTGCAAATTTTGGAATTTTTTTCAAAAGATAAAGGTACCAATCTTTAGACAAATTGACTACGGATCGGCCTGATACCACTTAATCTTCATCTGGATAAATAAACGCTCATAAAATGATGTTATCTGAAAAATATATGTGTGATTTGAAGTGCGATATCTCACGAATGAAAAGTGCATGAAGGTTGCCTGATACAAAATAAACAGATGAATGTTTATAGAACAATAATATCTGATTAAAAAATTCCTTCTATGAGGCTGCCTATAGGAAAATACACTTTTTCTAACCCAAATTTTGGAAAAATATACATCACGTGATCGATTCTGTCCAATAGAAGGTTGCAAATGAAGCAAGTTTTTATTTAATTGCACTTTTTACGATGCAAAATGTACTTAATATCTTTACAACCGTAACACGGATGTTTTTTGAGAATCAAGGCAAGTTGGTTATCTATTACTTTTACATCGTTGGGTAAAGTTATTTATCTGTTTTTTTTTTGTCATCTCTTTTATTACCAAAATAATGGTATATTATGGTTTGTTTATAGCATACTAAACGCTACTGTACTAAACTGCCATTTTACTGTAATAGTCAAACGACAAGTTTTTGGTCGTGTTCAGACCTGAAAGTTTAAGTTTAAGATTCAAGTAGTACTTTGTTGATATGGGAATTTAATTATAATCACTTTTCTTTTGTCATCATCGATTGGCGATCTCGAGGAATCTCCTTTCCTAACTTGAAATCATGTCATCTTCTCTCTTGAGATACTTTGAAACAAAAAAGATTTCAGGGAATCCCTCTGCAAAACACTAATTCGTGGTCGTTGAAGCCATTACTGCTAGAGATGCTCCGAGCGTCTCTAAGTCATAAATTTCACGTTCTTTTTTCTTCATTTACAAAAGGAGCATGCTTTTCACTTGCAAATTCTGATTTCGTCTATTCAGAAAACTGTAACGAAATCGTAAAAACTTTTTTTTTAAACTAGAGATTGATTCCTTTTTAAACTTTGGTTTAACTAATGAGGAGCGTGCCGTTAGATACAAAAGGAATATAAAAGAAACATGTAGACCTAATTGCTTTAAACCTTGGTCTGAACACGACCTTTGAAAGGATAAAATTTCTAATTTGCGTTGCTCAGAGCAGTTAATAACTACTTGTAGTTTAAATATGGAGTTCCCCAACCAAAAAAGGAATTTCCCTTAATTCGACTCACTGAGGTAATAAAAAAAGACATATAGAGCTTTGAAAATGGGTAATCAGATCAAAAAAATCCGGAAAAGTGTTTTTAATGATGATAAAACAATAGAAAAACAGTCAAGCTAAGAATGTTACCGGTATACACCATTTAACCGGAACTAAAATACTGAAAAACGCGCGCAAAATTATAAGATGTTTGCCCAACTTCCTTATGCGTGAAGCTATGAATGCCATCCTCGGAAGCTTTAGGCTTCCTGCGGTGGCAATTAGGTCCCCCCCATTTATTAGATTTGAAAATAATTCGGACCCTGCCCTCCTACCATTTGGAACCTTAGAGTAGTGGTCACGTGTGGTAAAACGAGGACTTGCAATTGGTTATTGGGAAATGTTAGATAGCTCATAAAGAAATCTTTATCTTCCTCAGAGATCAGATGATTACATAAATATGTAAATTCGATAATAAATTCTAATTTTAGGTATTGAAAAAGCTTTGTAATTGATATGACTGGCGCCAAAAGATTCTTGCGTAGGGGCTACTGAATACATCGTACGAGAAAATAGTGAGCTTTGCACTTTTTTTCAAAGGTAAACTTTATAGCACGTTTCTATATTGTAATCTCGGTATCTTGATTTGGTCTATCTTGAGATACCGAGATTACAATATAGAAACGTGCTATAAAGTTGACCTTTGAAAAAAAGTGCAAATCTCACTAAAAGTTTTTGAAAAGTCAGAGAAAACACCCTGTATCGCAGCCCCGGTGGAACATTTTGCCACAGCGGGAGTAAAAATTTCTTTTGAAATCCCAATAGAGATAGAAATTCTATTGTTTCAAGCTTAAAATATACAGTCGGGGTGGTTTTAGAGTTCATTGTTTTACATTGGATTTCGAATGGGAATGAAATCAAAATCAATTATCCCAGTGAGGTTTAAATCGTAGGGTATTCTTCACACCGGGGACAAAATTTTGACAAAATCTCCTAGTAGACGAGGTTCCCAGCGGGTCTGTGATACAAGTTTGTAAGGAATGAATTGATATCATGGTTACTTTGAAGTAGAAATATGATCAATATTTAGGTTAACAAACCTGACTTTCTTTGAGTGATAGAAATCGCCATTTATGGTATGTATAATGCCTCCCCAATCCCTTTGTCAAGAATTTTGTAATTCTTTTCGTCACCGAGTCCTTTCTGCTGGTGCGGTGGGGTCGAAATGATTCTCCGGACGTTACTTGGTAGCTCTGATGAATGCCGTTCAAGGTATCTTCGTTATTAGCAAAAAAAAATTGTATCAATTATAATGCCTCAGGAAAATTAGTAGATGTTGAATAGTCGTTGTAGACATCTGAACTTCAAAACAAAGTCTGTTTCTGGTTAACTGAACTGCAAAGTATCATTATTCTAGCTTAAGAATGTTACCGAAACAGGGTAGCGTGAGCTCCAAAGCTTAGCTTTTTTTGAAACTTAAGCTGTGGAAACGGACTGTAAGAATTCAATCGCGCAAGTCTCAATAACATTGATATGCATTGAAGATGGAGAGCACAAGTGCTTTGACCAAAATAATCAAGCGACCTCAAAAAAACGAACAAATGTCCCCCCACTATTAGGCTTTCTTGTAAGTTAACAATTAGTTAACAAGTTTCTTTAATTTAAACTTTTTTTTTGTTCTCTCTAAGTTCGCATTGCGATTTTGAATAAAATCGGGATGTCTAATATTAATACGCTGTGATACTCACGGGAGAAACAAAGGGTGTAAGATAATCAGAACTCGTTTTCATTTCAGGGTGCAAGAATTCCAAAGCAAAAGTTTCTCCCGTTTGCTTAAACGAGTGGAATTCATTTAATCTTTTTATACCTTTTGTCTTCAGTGTATTAACTGGGCCCTCTCCCCCAGCAAAGTCCCTGATCAGACCATCAGACCAAAAAACTTTTGATGATACAACAACCCTGAAAATGTTCTCTCGTCACGCCACCACATCAAAAAAGTCTCCTTTCAATTACACATCACGCTTTTTGAAATCATAAATCACACACACTATCACGAAAAAAAAGCCCCCCCGGAAATTAGGTCCCCCTGTTTACCGTTTATTTGGAACCTAAGAGTACCCAGTTAGCACACAACGTTTTTTCGACGCTTATCTAACGTTCGCAACGTCCATATAACGTTAGATGAACGTCTAAACAACGTTGTGTGCTAACTGGGTACTCTTAGGTTCCAAATAAACGGTAAACAGGGGGACCTAATTTCCGGGGGGGATTGGAAATTGTACTTCTGAACACCCAAAAATAAGGTAACTATATAGCCTAAAATCAGGCTATTTAGAGCAAAATAAGGGGCCTTCTCTTTAACCGCTGAAAATGTTCTTAAAAATCAATAAACGAGGGGGTCCTAATAAGGTCCGGAGAAGGGGGGTGGAAAATTTTCGAAAAATGAACAAGCGGGCGGGCCGTTTATTTGGAACCCATCAACGTCATCATGAGCTTATGGTATGTTGCAACTGAAGGTGCTGAGAACGAATTGTTATATGAGAGCCTGGGGAGAAAAACTATTGACCATGACTGAACAAAGCACAAAGTATATTTCATGAAAAACGTAAATAAAGAAAAACAGCCCGTCAAAAGAAACTGTGCATAGCATTCAAAGTCGGGGACAAAATTCTAATATGAGACAAGAAGCCGGAGCGGCGTGAAGGTCCAGCTGACGTGGCAATAACCGAATGTCGTTCGTACCGGGTTCCTTAAGTGACGCAAAAAAATTTCCTTCCCATCCTCCACTCTGAGCTTCTATTCTTTGACAATTTCTTTTTATTGCTAAGTTTTGAAAGTTTTTGATGCATTTCCCGAAATTTCGAAACTTTTACCGCTGATGGTATTCGAACCCACAATATACAAAGCACCTATGACTAGAACGCCAGCGCCTTAACCACTCGGCCATCGAGTCACAACTGCATTAACCCTATTCAACCTAGGATTTTAGGGGCGGTTCAGAACTAGGGGGGGGGGCTTTTCCTGTACCACCCCTTAACTTTTGATCTAGTGGGTCTTTTTGGATGAAATTTGGCACACAAGATCTTTGTCACGTAAGGTAACTTTTGACAAAAGAAATTTTAGATGACGTCACTCATCATGCCCAAAGTGAGCAAAAACCGAAATTTTCCTTTGTTCTTATAAATAGCTATTGTATTCTAACAAAAGCTTTAGAAAAAAGTTGACTGAGATCAAAATGCTTATTTTATCCTAAATATTCAATAAATTACGGTTTAAACAATATATTTGACATTAAAAATAAATTTGTATTGGAAAAGTGTCAATTTTTGTGACACCTTACTGTCAGAAATGTCATCATACTCAAGGTGTGAAAATTTTTAGGTGTCAGATTTTTTTTTATCTTGAAGCTGAATAAAAGTTAGGAATTTACAGAAAAATTTCAAGGCAATAGCTCTATTATTTCAGGAGCTATTACCAATAGTTTGACCACCGAACAGAAAGAGCCCCCCCCCCTAGTTCGAATAGGGTTAAGGAGTTCAAAGTTGCTTATAAACATGGTATTTACTCCAAACTCTACCCGGGGGCTAAAACCCTAACCAGGGGTTAACTCCCATCCCAAACCCTAGCCCTAACCCTACCTGACCCTACCTGAAACAACCCTTTAATCTAACCGGGAAATTTGACTCTACTACCAATTCAATCCAAAACATAGGTCAAACATCGCGCAGGTAGGCGGGCAAAAATTCTAGATCGGTGGTTGGTTTAGCCTGGACTTGTTAATTTATTGCGCGTACAGGCCCCGACAAAGACAAAATTTTTTCGATCAGTTGCTTTTTAAAGGTCCATTCTGCTGCGTGCTGGACCAATAAGAGGATAAGAGGAAATTTTGAGAAATAGCCTTTGGTTTAGCACCGCTTTTCCGATGTTTCAAGCTGAAAATACCGACACAAGTTTTGTTGATCACCGAAATACCGACGCAAAAAAAGATCAATACTGACACACCAACAAACTGATACCCCCATTACACGTTGAATAACGTTCAAAGTTAGAAATATTGCCCTCAAGAAAGGGAGTCCTGGGAGAGTATAGTGGAAAATTTCCAAAAGTGAAATAATACCTTTAGACTGAAAACTGGAAGTTGATCGATATTGCTCCAATGACTGGAAACTATCATCCAAATAGACATTGTATCTAGAAGAATAAAGATTCCAAGCAGAACCTCGATTCAAATTCGTTGATGACATCGTGGGCATTAGGTGGAGGTTGTTTGTCGATTTTGACTGGTATTGATGCATGTACTGGAAACTTTGATGATTAAGCTTCTCTGGTGAATCCAGATGTATTTTATTGTTTGCATTGTATTTGCCGGTTGCAATAGCTTTGTATTTCTCGAATAAACATTGGTCTTGACTGAGATTGGATTGATGTTTGTGAATGTTTTTAAGTGATTGTTTCGATGGTACATCAAGGCTTCTTTGAGTTTTTAAGGTGGTTGCAGTAGTATTCTTTGGTGAAGGAATCTTTGTCATAGAAATTTGACGTACGTTGTCAACGCTATTCTTTATTTGAAGCTGAACGTTTTGAATTGACTTTACTCGAGGTTTAGCGTTAACAGCTTTTCCATTGATTCGATTTTGTAACCAAATATTCTCTTCAGGGGAAAACTTCTTTTGAGAACTAGAAGCAGTAGAATTGTTCTTGACATTCACAGATTGGCCAACAAACAAGGATGTCGACGATGGAAGTTGGTTGTGATACTGCTCCATCTTATAACAGATTATACTCTAAAGACAAAAAACTTTTAGAAGAAACAATGAACTGAAAATGAAACACCATGAACTCAGATGATCATTATATCTAATTATCATTATCAATTAAAATGTGAACAATAACCGTCATCATTTACCTGGCATAAGATTCAAATTCCCACACTAAAATTTCACTTCTACTTCTCTCGAGAAAAGAGACCATACCTCTGGGTTAAAGTTTTGCAAATTTTCCTTCAAAGTTGGTCCTCTCTAACACGAACCTCTGTTTTGCGAGTCTTTCTATTATTCAAACTTTAACACTGGCGGCAAAAGCTTGGTATTTTTTTGTATGTTTCCGCATAAAAGGTTACGTCATGAATATCATGAATTGGAAATATGCAAATCTGATTTACTACCTTATCAACGGCTTTTTGGCACGTAATGTAAAGAAAATCAAACTGGGTCATATATATACAATACTTCTTCTCCGAAGGGATTGAAAAACGCTTATCGGAGCATTCGTCCAATGAACAAATCTTCAATGAAGCAAAACCCATTTACGAAAAGGCTTTGAAAGACGCCGGCTATGAAACCAACTTAATCTACACACCAACAGTGAACAGACCACAGACACGCCAAAGAAAACGCAACGTCATTTGGTTTAACCCTCCCTTCAGCAAATCGGTCGAAACAAATATCGCACAAAAGTTCTTGAAGTTGATCGACAAACACTTTCCTCGTCATCATAAATACCACAAGCTGTTCAATCGAAATACAGTCAAAGTTAGCTATAGCTGCACGACCAACATGAAAGCCATCATCGATGGGCATAACAAAGCAGTACTTAAAAACCAAAACATCGTACAACCAACCAAAACATGCAACTGTATCGTCAAAAATCAATGCCCCATGAACGGTAACTGCTTAGCTAAAAACACTGTTTACGAAGCCACACTGACAACGGACGACGAGAATTTACCACCAAAAATTTACATCGGTCTCGCAGAAACAACCTTCAAAAAGCGATATGCGAACCACAAGAAATCGTTCAACCACGCCAAATACGAAAATGAAACCGAGCTCTCGAACGAATTTTGGCGGCATTCTCGTAACCAGACCAACCCTAAAGTTACATGGCGAATTGTAAGAAAGTGCAAACCGTTCAACAGAAGCAGCCTGAAATGTGACCTTTGTTTGAATGAAAAATTTGAAATATCTTTGCGTAAAGACAATTTACTGAACTCTAGATCTGAACTTATCTCAAAATGCCGGCACATAAACAAACACCTACTTGAAAACTTCGATTCTAAAGATTGACGTCAATTTTTATATGAAGACGCTGTATTGAATTTTTTAAATAAACGTGGAATTTTGTTTTGATAGTTATTTCTAATCAACTGATGAATGCGAAAGCAAGAAACTTTAAGTATTGAAAAGAAATACAACGTTTCTTAATCTTTATGTATACAATACTTCTATATCTGTTTGGGTAGAGTAAGTTTTAGTTAGGATAATATGGATCTCCGAAACAAATCAATCCAAGTCTTTTTCAAAATGTATTGACCCCTTAAAAATCGAATTAGAGAAGGATGAATGTCCCTTGACTATGTGAAGTCATGTACAGTGTTTTTATATCCTAACCAGCAAAGACCCTCATCACGGACACAAAAATCGCCAAATATTTACCCTATCTTGCATCACGCTAAAATATTAATCACACCATCACGCCCTCGATCACGCCAAACAAAATATGGAATCACGTCAGCAAACGAGGAAAAATCTAACGCTATATGGACGTTGTGAATGTTAGAAAAACGTTGAAACAACGTTGTGTGCCAGCTGGGATCAAGCAAACCACTGGGGGTGGTTCAGTAAAAATATATTCTAAAATATCCCGAACTCATTGTCTCATTGCACCGCTCTAAACTGCCTCCTCATAGACCCACTGGGACCCCTTCCTACTGGAAAAACTGGTCAAAATATCGTCCTCAGCGGGCAATTATTCTCCAATTGCTCCCGCCACTGAAAATAATCAAATATACCAATCCTCACTGTAAAATATCATGCTATTGAGCCGCCTTCTACAATGAACCTTCTGACTTGAAAACATGAGAATCAAAATATCCACCCATATGAGAATATCAATCCCTATCGAGTTTCAGTCAGTTTCTTTTATCCCCACTGGCTGGAAAAATCATATCGCGTCTGTGAGAAGGGTGTGTCACTTAATTACCGTCCTGTCCAGTCAAAATTGAGCCCTTACCTTCAAAAGATGCAATTTTTTAGATACAATATTCTAATTCAGTAAGTCCAATTAATGCTCAAATAAAACGACTTCAACAGGAGCGTCCAACAAAAATAACCTCAATAGAAAATATTTAGAACTAATTTTAATAATTTCAAAACCTGAATCTCAATTTATTTTCATAGTCATTTATCAACGTCAAATTTAGGAGAGTTCCTTTGAAGATATTTTCTCATACACGTCAACGTGTTTTAATCAGGGTTTCAGACATATACTAAACGAAAATCGGCTTATATATGAAAATACTTTCGAAGCTTTTCTTTCACATTTAACAGGTCGAGATAAAGATATCTGGGGAGGTGGGTTACTAAGGGAAAAGTAGGTATGCTTGGTATGGACAGGCCTTTAAAACGTCGGGTTTTGTTACCTTCTCTTAAGGTACTCTTTAACCCTTTAAGTGTCAATGTCGTATATACCTTATCGGCCAAAACTTAGTCGGCGCTAAGTGACTAAATTTTGGCTTGGTGACTAAAATTAGGGCCGACTAAAAATTTAGGCCAAATTAAAAGTTAATGAAGCTTTCCTTATTTTCCATCTGCTTCTAAATTTAGAAATGGCACAAATTTTTAGTAGGTATTAATTATTAGTCGGTCCTTAGTGACTAAATTTGACAAGGTGACTAAAATTAAGGCCGACTAAGTTTTGGCCGATAAGGTATCAGACATGGGATATGTAGGAGGGCGAAGCCCTCTTGTAATTTCCAGTTTGAGTTAGAAATCGTCATTTTTGGTCTAACTCGTAGGAATTGGAATGGGCTTCATGGTCAAGCAAAGCAAAAAAAAAAATCAAAAGTGACTCTTTCCAGCAAGATTTTAAGCCAAAAATGCAAAAATTTGACAAAAATCCACATTTATAAGATTTTGACCGTTTTTTGACAATTTTTAGTCAACGAGTGATCCAAGAACCTCCAAATTTGGCCCTGCTTTACTTGATTCTGTCCTCCAGCGAATTAATTTATTTTTACCATTGTGTATCTTTCTATCTTTCAGACGAGGTCCTGGCAGTGCCGAAGGTGCCTAAAAGAAAGAGGAGACTCTAAGTTTGAACTAGCGATTTTCTTTAAAAAATGACCATGGCAAAGGGTTAAGAGTACGAAAATTTAGAAAAGTGAAAAAAGTCTCTTTAGCGATGGAATTTAGAAAAACATTGCTAAAGGGTTACTTTTTCACAGATTTTTTATTTTGGTGAGGGTCTTTTACGAAAATATTTGGTTGCTCTTTTGACCGGTTTTCAGTTCAGAGAACAATCAAGGAACTAATTAAACGGAAGAACAATATGCCCCTTATGGCAACGGGGCCTAAAAATCCTGAAATTCATTTGAACCCCATTTCAAAAAGCCAAATTAAAACTCAAAAAGTCAAAAACATTTTTACGGTTACGGTAAAATTTTCGAAATTTTGATCAACAGGTCCCCTCTCCTAATTGCTGGGGGAATTGGAAATTGTACTTTTGAAAACCCAAAAATAAGGTAAATAAAGGCTAAAACCAGGATTATGGAGCAAAATAAGGGGACTTCTTTTTTCCAACTGAAAATATTCTTAAAGATTAATAAATGTAGGGGGGTCCTAAAAAGGTCCAGGGGGTTATAAAAATTTTCGAAAAATTAATAAGCGGGGGTAATAGTTTTCCAGGAACGATATTTTGGCCAACTTTTTCAGTTGCAAGGGGTCCCAGTGGGTCTGTGAAAAGCTTTGCTACTCTTTTTCGTTATTAGTGTGGCGGAAACGATCTACAATCAGTGCCATAATATTGGCCCTTTTCGCTAATTTACCATTTTTCGAAAATTGAAGTTCGAGCGAGAATGTCAACTTTTAGGCCTTCAACTTGATTTCATCGATTATTTCGATCTGGGAGGGATTTATTGGTTTCTAGGCTATATTTCAAGCCCTACTGGACCATTTTTGAAATTTTGGATCCTCAGATCTTAATGTAGTCTTAAGTCTAGCGTTAAAACTCAGAGTTAAAACTCTACCCTTCCAACCTACTTTAGAGCACTTACAAATCGATTGTGGTTTCAAAACACCCCGGTGAATTTCCCTTTTGTACCAAGTATTTTGTCACTGATTGTAGAGAGATTAGAGCCGGCCGAAATCTGTAATTTTTTCAGAAAACCGGTTTTATGCCTCCAGAACCGCCTTGGATTACGCTGTAAAGTTATAGCTCTGTTCTGGCGCATCCGTTAAGCCTATTTCTGGGAGGGGGAGATCAAAATGACCTTAAGAGTTCCTTTCCAAACTTCAGTAAACTGTAAGGGTTGAAGAGAGCAAAGATGAAAAAAGTGAACTCTTAGGGTGCAAAATTAGGAAAATCTGTACATTTGTTGCTTTAGGATGGTAAAAAGTGCTCAAGAAAATGCATAATAAGGGTACATTTTCGCCCAAATTTACTCAAATCCGTTTTCAGAGGCCTAATTATTAGTCTGGCTGAAATAGGATTTGACCTTGAAAAAATCTCCGCACTAGGTTTCTTGGTACCGTTAGAAGCGCAATTTTATGTAGATTAACATACTCAGAGCCTCACGATGAGGCCCTTGGGCAAAAAATTTTATGAAAACAAACCTGGGGGGTACTTTTTTGCCCCAAATGTCCAGAATTCGAATTTTCGTAACAAAGTTCACCTATACGTCATGAACTTTTAAGACCTAAAAAACTGCTTTGATTAAATCTTAATTAGAATTTATGAATTACATTGAAATAAGGACTTCCTAATAATATTAAAAATCGGGTTTTTCGAGAAAAACAGGCCATAAAAATCGGAAAATCGGGGAAAACTGCTTAGAAAACCTCAATAAATATTGAATAAATATGACAAACTAACGCTTATTAATAACATGACAGGTTGACAAATCTAATTCTAAACTTCTGAAAGCCAAAATAATGGTAAGGATCTAATTCTTCTGAAAAATCGGATTTTTTAAATCGGAAAATCGGGAAAATGTTACAAAACTTAACTTCTCTTTTAGAATTTCACAAAAGTATTTCAGAAAGTGTTAGGTATAAAATGGTAACAAATTTTGAACTTCTGTTAAGTAAAGTAACGTTAAAAAGTTATGAAATAGGTTTTCGGGGAAAAACGGGCTCATATAATCGGGAAATTGAGAAATGTAAGATATTGTTAAATTATGCTTTAAGATTTCATGAGATTTCTCAATGTTTAAGTTTGTGAACTTTGCTCTTTGAAGGTCAGGGATTAAAAAAGCTTCGCGAATCTAGTCGGCAAGTTCGGGCAATGGTCCGATGATAACGTCGATCACGATTTTTGCACAATTGACGGAAAGAGAACACTTCATGAGGTGGGATTCGTTTTTTTCATCTACACCATAAAACAATGCTACACGATTAAAGTTCAACGTTCTCCCCGAAGGGATCGCATATGATAGTATATTGCACGCCCTTCACATTCATCCGATGCTCCAACGAAGCTGGCCCGGGTATATGGACAAAGTCTGCACTGGCACCTACCCTGGTCAATCTTAAGTATCGCTGCTCCCGATCATCGACTTAAACCCGAACGATATGACATGTGTCTACTCAACACTCATGTTTGTAAAATCTCAATCGGAATTCTTAGGCATCGACACCCCTGTGATTACGTTTGATCAACCCTTGTGGATAAAAGCGTATGAAATAATCAAAGAAAAGTCGTTAAACATGGTATGTATGCTTGGTGGTTTCCATTTGCTAATGAGCTTTATAGGTAGTATCGGATCGTTAATGAAAGCAAGTGGCTTGGAGGAATTGATGGAGCAGATTTATGCAAAGAAAACTGTTCCACACATCACAAGTGAGCACTGAGGGCACATTTTCTAGTTGAATCTGCTCTTGTTTGCAAATTGGTGTCACCACTTGTTGGTTCTGATGATGACGCTGTAGAAATCGAAGATCTGACAACCGATCTGAGCGTGATTGCCAATGCTGTTGATCCCACGATTGATTTGGACATGAGCAGATATCCAACACTGTCGAAACTTCTGGAACTTCTAGAAGAATGGAAGCATTCACTGGTCTGCTGACATCCACAACGCTATGTCAAAACGAGCGAGCAACATGTCAATCTTTCGTTGAGCAGAATGACGGTATGACGGTAAAGATTTCGCTATCGTGAAAGATTGGTTTGACAACCACGAACCGTTCGAAAAAACAGAGCCTGAATTGAAGAGTCTCTCGAGTGAACTGATCGCTGAGCCAGAGATTAACTGTGATGTCGCCGAAGACGTTGGATGGGAGGGATTCAAAAGAAGCAAGACGACGTTGTATTCGAGGAGGTCAGGTCTTCTTTCAGAAGGAGAAAGCAAAAACCTTCGAAGACATGTCAAGATTGGAGACAGCAAAAAGTCCAACAATATTGTTTAGTCGACTAACTGCTCTTGGCAATTTCACTGAGGATGTTGGTGAAAATTTCTGTCATGACCTGACCCCCCCCCGAACCTATATCATTATTCAAGCTTGGAATGATGCGATAACCTCAAAAGTCAAACCTTCGTAACCACTTCATCACAAAGCAAACGCATGCAAGCAAACGCTTGCTAGCTAGAATCTCACCGATGGTGGTGCATTGCTACACAAAGTCTCGTGGCCGAAAACAACATATTCAGCAGTGATCGACGAGTATGTCAACTTCCTCAAGAATAACTTCAAGTGTTTTTTTCTACTGTCGTCATTGTTTTCGATGGAAATGAGGATGAAATGTCAACAAAAGGACAAGAACACGATCAACGATCGGGGAAAACATCAGCTTCTGTTGCCATCTCACTAGATGGTAAAGTGACTACCAACAGAGAATTGTTCTTATCTAACCCATCTAACAAAGTTCAGCTGATCAAAATGCTTTCGTCTGCTTTCAAGAAGCAAGGATTCCTGACAGACCAAAATGACCGTGATGCAGATGTGTTGATTGTGGAAAAAGGAATATCCTATGCCAAAAAGCATGAAGAAACGTTGTAATAACAGCAGGCGACACCGATATTTTCATCCTGATGTTGTATCATTGGAAGGTGGGGATGGGAGAAATGTTCTTCAGCACTGACAAGATAGGCGACGAGAAGAATAAAGAGAAAGTAAAGCCCAAGCTGTTTTACTGGAAAATCAGTCAAATTTCAGCTATTTACGATCATTTGTGATACGTTGTTATTTACTCATGCATAAATGGTCTGGATGTGATACAACTTCTGCCATACATAAAAAAGGTATAAAGTTCTTTTCAATAAAATTACATTCTGATTATTTTAGAATGAATTTTTTGCATTTAGCAGCTGATGATGGTGATTCTAACATAGCTTTTGCCAGGAAATGTACCTTCACCGTTAAGCACTTCTAAAAAACAACAGGTTTTTGTTTCTTAAGGGAAATCAAAGATTTTGACAACTTTGAAGTCGGAACCCGTCCGTGAATTAACTCAAACTTATGTTCCTGCCGTCGCAATGGGCTTTATTGTGTTGCTGCATGTGGTGGGTGTCATGGTGAAGGGTGTAAAAACTCAGAAGCTCCACCACCCAATTCAGATACTGTAATGAAACTGAGGAGCCCTTGATGAGTGAGAGGAATATCTTTGACATTCTGGAAACACTTGTTTAGATTTTCTAATAGATATTATGAGAAATCTCATGAATTTTTAAAGCATAATTTAACATATTCTTACATTTCTCAATTTCCCGATTCTGTTTGCCCGATTTCCCGATTATGTGAGCCCGTTTTCCCCGAAAACCTATTTCATAACTTTTTAACGTTACTTTACTTAACAGAAGCTCAAAAGTTGTGACCATTTTATACCTAACACTTTCTGAAATACTTTTGTGAAATTCTAAAAGAGAAGTTAAGTTTTGTAACATTTTCCCGATTCTCCGATTTAAAAAATCCGATTTTCAGAAGAGCTAGATCCTTACCATTATTTTGGCTTTCAGAAGTTTAGAATTAGATTTGTCAACCTGTTATGTTATCAATAAGCGTTAGTTTGTCATATTTATTCAATATTTATTGAGGTTTTCTAAGCAGTTTTCCCCAATTTTCCGGTTTTATGGCCCGTTTTTCCCGAAAAACCCGATTTTTAATATTTTTAGGAAGCCCTTATTTCAATGCAATTCATTGATTCTAATTAAGATTTAATCAAAGCAGTTTTTTAGGTCTTAAAAGTTCATGACGTATAGGTCAACTTTGTTACGAAAATTCTAATTCCGGGCATTTTTGGCAAAAAAGTACCCCCCAGGTTTGTTTTCATAAAATCTTTTGCCCAAGAGCCTCATCGTGAGGCTCTGAGTATGTTAATCTACATAAAATTGCGCTTCTAACGGTACCAAGAAACCTAGTGCGGAAATTTTTTCAAGGTTGACCCCTTTTATTTCATAAATCAGCCAGACTATATGGGTTAATTCGTTTTTAAATTGAGTGCCCAGAAGCCTTTGAAATGTTCCTAAATCTCGTTGGGTCATATCCAATAGAAGTCTCAAATTTAAAAGAATGTCGATAATTCGTCTTACATATCTACAGTTAATAACCTTTTCGAGTTAATAAACCCCTTTTACAGTTTATGAAATTTGTCGTAAATCGGTTTTAAACAATGAAATTGATGTTTTGTGAAATCGTGTTACAGTCAAAATCTAATGTATCGATTTTTGAAAATTGATTTGCTCAGCATCGTATTTCGAAGAAACAGCGCTTTGTAATCAAAGCTCATTTTGGAAGAAAATGTAGGTACATGTAGGGGGGGATTTGTTCGTTTTTTTGAGGTCGCTCGACTTTTTTAGTCAAAGCACTTGTTATACATTTTTGGAAAGCTGAGGGGTAGGGGAATCAAAATAACTTGGGTGCCAATTTTTTTTCGGACACTTTTCATTAATCCTTAAAAACAGTGTTTTCAGTGTTTTTCAGCCAGAAACAGCTGTTTTGTCCAGTTTTTGCGCTTTCGGAAGCTCAATATCTCGTAGGTATTGAAATCACCCGAGAGGTAAATTACTCGAAAAAATCTCGTACACTTCTTAGAAAAATCACAAAAAAATCACAAAAAAATCAAAAAATCACGACATAATCACAAAAATATCAAAAAATAAAAATAAAATCAAAAAATCACGAAAAAATCATAAAAAAATCAAAAAATCACATAGATATCACAAAAAAATCAAAAAATCGAACAAATGAGCTCAGAAATCAATTTCGAACACGCGCGAGAAACACTGCAACATCTTCTTTTCTGATTTGACATAAACAAAAGCAACAATTCTTCGCCATGAGAAATTGCTGCACGTGTGAAATTTGAGAAATTAAACAAAGAACCCACAAAGAATGATGATTGATAACAACACATTGATAACACACACCAGATGATTCAGTTAAAATCATATCATCAAAGGAAGGTAAGAGTTTTCCTGCTTATTTTGATTTCAGTTTTTATTGGTTATGGAAAATTATATTGTTCTTATGCACTAAACGCTGTTAAAAAACACATATTACAAGGTACAAACACGTGTAAATTTTTTCGTTTTACATGACCCAGTGGACCCAGTGTTGGACCGGGGGTAGGGCACTCATTGTAAGCGATGTAGGTGCGGCCCTTAACCCTTCAAGCATCTTCCTATTTTCTTACTATATACTAGGGGATTAGGGGAAGCATCTTAGGAGGGGGAGGCTCGAAATTAGTTGTGCTATGACCTTGAAATTTTGACCAGTGGTAGATATGGATAATTGGAGATGACTTGCAAAGTTTTGGTTCGGCCACCTGTCTGATTGGTATTTTACAGACCAGAATGTAAATTTCGCTAAAAGCGTACCGATTGGCTCGTTCGATTTAACTGAGATTTGTTTCAGAAGGCTGGTTTGTCAAATAAAAGCCACTACGAGTAACGGAAAAAACATTGGTCCCTTGAGTATTTGGTACTTTGTAGACCGGTCTGTAAAATACACATCGGTCCCTGCCAGAACTCAAGAACTACTGGGGTTTTTAACTTGAAATTTTCACCAGTGATAGATATTGACCATCTAAGACAGTGTGTAAGATTTCAGTTTGGTAACGTATGTAGTTGGTATTTTACAGACCGGTCCATTTTTTACCTAAAACGAGTAGAATCAAATCAATAGTTCTTGATAGGCGGTTATATACCTTTCTGTAATTAATTCCCGGGGGGGGCACTTGGTCAAAAAGGGGTACGGGGATATGCCGCTGTTCAGGGTACCTTTATTGACCTCACAAGTCCCACGTAGGGTCGCAAAAACGCAAATAATGATAAAGTTGACTTGGAGAAGGAAGAAAAGCGGAAAAGTATGTTTGAGTTTATTCTTTCTATAAAAGACTGTGTAGAAAATCACGAATTGACATTTGGACCTTTTTCCAAAAAGCCAGAACTGGTGATGATCTCGCCAGGAATAGTGCCGCTTTTTAATAATTTTGTCCAAGCTGTTATCAAATACAAGGCTTCGTTTGAATCCCCAATTAATGAGCAGCTGCTTAAGTCAACACCGAAACCGTCGAAGAAACCCTTAAAAAAGAAAACAGCCAAATCAAACCCTAACAATACTGTTAGTCTAGTGTCCCTGGAATCGATGGAACACCAAGAATGAAAAAATGGTATCAACTTAGTATTACTTACGCCTTAAACTTAAACTTTCATGTCTGAACACGACCTAACTGTATTCATCTTACACATCAACAAGGAACAACGCCGTTTGCACTATTTCTAATTTTTTCCTCAGTTCATTCGTTTTTGAATTCGTAAAACTGCACGCATTCTTTGTTTATGCTTCCTTAATAAAATCTTTTGTTTTAAGGGAAGCCTCTACCCTACCCTTAAGACAATAGAGCTTACGACTCTTAATTAAGGAAGATCGATTAAAAATTACACTCTTTGTTAAATGCACGTTCTGTATTGTAGTCAACAAAAGATTCTCCTAACTACATTTTTATTAAGGAAGGTCTGTAGTGTGAAGACAACCATAGACTCTTTCATTAATGAGGTTGATAGTAACGATTCGCTCAGATCAACTATGAACCAGTCGATTGGAAATTCAGACGCTAATGGAAGAATTGCACCTTTATTGAAAAAGTTATACACCAATGCACAACACAAACAGAGTTTCTCCGCAAGGTCACCGTCACGTCGACATCGTCAAAAACTTTGCTGGATCCCTCCTTTGTCTGATCGGTAGCGCTGGGTACGACATGTTACAGGCAAATCTGGGTAATGCTTTACCACATATCTCAACGGCTAGAAAGGTGATATCGAGTCAAAGGAAGGTTGTCGAAGGGGAATTTTATTTTGGTGAACTCAAGGAGCATCTTCAAAAATGGGATGCTCCCATGTTTGTTAATATTCACCTCGACGATACAAGAATCGTCAACAAAGTAGAATTTGATCCAGAAACAGGTAGATTTGTTGGGTTTGTGCTACCCATAAGAGATGATGGCACTCCTGTATCTGACTCTTTTCAGCTGCAAAGCTTTGAAGGGATAATCAATCAAAGACAGATCTTCGTCTTTTCCAACGTACAGACCTTTATTAGATTCTACTCCTGCATCGAGACGGTATTCGTTGTTGAAAAAGGGTGGTAAAACGTCTTTTATTGAGTATAAGGGTGCTTATATTCGAAAAAGTACGGCGTTATATTTATTACAAGAGAAAAAGCAAGTTTCAAATGACCGGCTTTTACGGGTTCGGTCATCGCAACCATCGCATCTCTTTAACGATGACAATATTGAATCCAGTGGACCTCAGGATAAAGTGAATTCTGGTGATTTATGTCTCTTCAAAAGGATTGATTCTCGGAAGAATTTAATCGGAAGAGTAATTCAATTTTCTTACCTTGAAGGAGGCAATGGATCAAATACTGGCTGGAAATCCAGGCCAAAAAACAATACCCCCCCCCCCCCCCCCCACCGTTTGTTTCTAAGAACATCGAAAAGTTTCGAGCGTCGGATATTCGTATTTTTTGGATGAGCCTAAAAATGCTTCAAAAGTTCTTATCCCGGGGGGGGGGTCACACTGTCGACCGAGGGGTGCCGCTGAGGTTGAAAAATTGACCCTACGTGGGACTGAATGCGAAAAAAAGTGCCCCTAATGGCTGAATTCCAAAAATTTTCTATTTTCCCCAATTTTCCAGAAATAGCACCCTACGAGGACTGATTTTTCATTTGGTTTTTTGCGACCCTACCTGGACCGGGCGGTTAAAAGTACCCGACAGCGAGCATCCCGTAACCCATTTTCCCTCTTACCCCCCCCGGGGTTCTTTATTTCAGCTTTTTTGAGCATTTTGATGTAATTTCTTAAGAAATTGCATGTTTTTAAGTCTCCAAAGCCTTAGTATGTTCTTAGAATGTTCTTAAATTTTTGGGCTCGAAGCCTTATGTTCTTATATAGTTTGTTCTTATAAAAAAAAAACGTGTATTTGTATTTTTCAGGATTTCATACCCATAATACAATTGCACTTGTTTTTTTCTTCAAAAAACGACCTTGAAGGGTCAAAACTTTTATTAACTTCATTTTTGACGTATGGTACTAATGTTTTTCTAAATCTCCATCGAATTTGTGACATTTTGGTATACAGAATGACCAGGTTTTGAGAAAGTCGATTTCCAGATTTTATTGGCCACTACTATAATGAGCCTTGAAATAGAACTTTCAGGGCCTTACGATTTCGGTTGAGTCTAATCATGAAGAAGAAAATGATTTTTTTCATACCTACCATAAATAGGTACCTAAAAAGTATCGGGTTTTATGACTATAAACTCAATTGTGCAATCTCTAGGTTCGAAAAACTTGAATTTTCAAATAACTTCGAATTTTACGATACTTCGCGATAATTGAATTCTCGAAATTAGGTATTTTATGAAAGCAAATTTATAACAGGTAGTAGAAAAAGTGAATTATACTATTAAATTAAGTTTGGTGGCTAAGAGAGCCCAAAGTGCAACTTTGTAGGTTTTAAGGGGTATGTGATTTTAAGGGGTATTCCAATGGTAGTAGCACACAGTAGCAAATTCCACAAAAACAGGATCAATACTTAGTCCAATTTTGAAATGTCGACTTATTTTACAGCACTAGATTAAGGAAAAAGGCCCAGTGGGCCAAAGCTCAAAGAGGTAGTGTTTGGATGCAATTAATAACTCTTAATCGCGCTGTTCCAAAAAATTGGGCTGGATTTACATTTAGCACACGATATCGGTTTTATAAATAAAAATAAGATAAATAAAATCAATCCCAAACACGCCAATTTGAATGATTCCATTGTCTTCAAAAGGATTCACACCATGCAACGTGTGGACAGGGTCTTATGTTGTAGTCAGATCAAGAAGTCAACGTACTTTTTTGATCGCCAAAGATTGATTCCTGCATAAAAACAGCTATGATGGAAAACAATAAAAACAGTGTGGTGGAGACCAAGTCCCACGTGACCATAATCCCTGAGATGGAGAACCCAACCACACTACGCATGCTCTCTAAATAAGATAAAAATTTCTCGAAATTGAATCTCGGTCTGTTTTTTACATTCTTAAATTTGTTTATAGCAGTTGCCGCAGCAACGGTTGAAGCAAATCGAGGCACACTGTTTATTGAGGTAGTCGAGCCAACGATATTTCCCGGATCAGAAAGTTGTTTCTCAGCTACTGCTTTCTGCCAAGGCATGAGATTTTGCGTTGATTTCCTTTTATTACGGTCCTTAATTTGTACACTTGATGATCGCCTGAATCCAGACAGTTTCCGTTGCGAATCGAAATGCGCAGACTTTGGGCGGCCGCTTTTGAAGATGCCAGCAACTGAAGAACTAATAGACTCGTCTAGTTTCTTTTTAGAGAAGAAAGGACTTTTCCCTGCGAATGTCTTTTTATCTTGACTCGTTTTCATTTCATCAATTCCTGAATCTTCATCACTGGATGATGAATCTAAATCGTCACGATGCACCCAAGCTCGTACAACAACTATAATAAACCTGGAACGAAAGGAAGAAAAATCGTTATACTGTAGTCAATTCCTTCAGACAAAGGTTGTTTTCAGGAAGAACCCAAGAACATTCATCCTTATGTGATAAGTAACAAACTAGTTCCTTTAGCTTTTTTCTTATTCCTTAGATTTACAGCTTTTTGAACTTAAACCTAAATTTAAAATCTTCTACACAGTTTAAAGTTTTATATAAATAAGAAACAAAATCAACAACTTACCAAGTGTACTGTTTAGTAACCCATGCCGCAGTGCATAGTGGGTAAACCATGATGAGTAGTGGGACAATGGAGTGCCAAACATGCAAATATCTTCTAACAGGCGAGAATAAGAAGACGTATGTGTTTAAACCAAAACAAATGACGACAGATAGTAATTGCATGGATAAGATAACCTGTTGTAGAAAGAAAAGAAAAACTTAAGACTTGAACTTAAAACTTAAGGCTAAATTTCAGTATAATTTCACTAGCTTATCAATAATGAACCGTGGTTTTAACCCTACTGGTAGTCTAAATTTTGGAAATCTTGTTAAACCTACAAACTATGTAAAAGAACACTTTTTTCAGCTATAACATCAAAAAGCAAGTTTGTTTACGATAGACAGATTCCCCCTCTATTACCTAATTTCATTACCTGATCTACTTCGAATGTCCAAAAAAAGGTCAAGCAGCTGCCATATCAATCCTCTCCAAAATAAAATTTTCCAGCCTTCTTTCAAGTTAAACCCCCTATGAAAAATTAGCCATCCCCTAAACTAAATTCCTACTAAATTATCTTCCAAAGGACACAAGATCAAATCTTTCATTTCCCCTAAATCTGTTCGAAAATAATTAATAATGAAATGACACATACTAAACACTTGGAGGAAGAGGTTTTGACGAATTTGGCGCGTTTTGAATACAACGAGATGGCTTCTTTGAATGATGTTATTCGGTTTGTGTCTCGAATCTTTGCATCGAATTGATCTATAATGGAATTGATTGAAAGATTTGTCGTTGATATCCAACATCGTTTCCTGTTTATAATCGGCTTTTTGACGCTTACAAACAGAACCAGATAATATCCGAGAATTGTTTTGTGAATAGTCTACCTTCTTTGAGAGGGGAGACTGGCACCAGCCAACACCAGGGTATTCACTGATGCGTATCAGTAACGTAAATAAAGCCTTGGATACACGGCAACGAAGTTGGTTAATTGATTACTTAATAGAGATAAACAGTAGTAAGGTTGTACCAAATGTTTTTTACAGGAAAATTACTGACTTTTTCCTAGTTTTTTCTTTCGAATTTCTGAATTGATCATATACCAGTGGATACCCCTTAAAACCACATACCCCTTAAAACCTACACAAAGTTGGGTTTTAGGCTCTCTTAATCACCAAACTTAATCTAATATTGTATAATTCACTTTTTTACAATCTCTAATATAGGTACTTTCATAAAATATCTCATTTCAATAATTCTAATTATCGCAAAATGTCGTAAAATTCGAAGTTATTGAAAACTTTATCAAAAATCCCTTCAAAAAATCAAGTTTTTCGGACCTAGAGATTACACAAATCAATTTAAGGTCATAAAACCTATACTTTTAGGTACCTATACTTATGGTAGATACGAAAAAATCATTTTCTTCTCCATGGTTGCACCCCAAAGAAATTGTAAGGCCCTCAAAATTCTATTTTAAAGCTCATTTATGGTAATGGCCAATAAAATTTGAAAATCGAGTTTCTCAAACTTGGTCATATTGCATACCAAAATATCACAAATTTGATGGAGATTTAGAAAAACATTAGTAACGTTTCAAAAATTTTAAGGTACCAATGATCTAAATGTACCATTACTTACTTTGCAGTGTTCAAAATTTGAGACTAAAAGGACTATTCTATAAAAAGTTATTCAAGAAAACCATTTTGTAGGTTTTAAGGGGTAAATAGCTAAAATTGCATTTTTTCACAAAGCAATAAAGATTTTCTTAGCAGCTTCTACAAAAAACCATACCCGGGGAAGAAGCTCATAGATAGCCTAGACTCACCAGAAAAAGTTTCAGCCCTTACTGTTTTCTTTATCAGGATATAGGGGGTACCTTTTTTGTTGTAGGTTTTAAGGGGTATCCACTGGTAATTGAAGCCATTGTAGTCCAGGAGCTGACTCAACGAGCTTACTACCTTAAGAGAACTTATTTTGACGGGAACTAATTTTGGCGAATTCGGCAAATTTAGACAAAATTCGCCGAAATTAGTTCCCGGCAAAATTAAAAAAATTCATCAATCGGCAAAATTTCCAGGATTTTTACCGCTCGTCAAAATTAGTTCCCGCCAAAATAAGTTCCCTTAAGGTAGTACTGGACATATTACAAATCAAAAGTTTCCCAATTTTATGTAGAATAGGTAAGTTCTGATTGCCTTTGCTCTACAGTTCCATCTTTTTTCCGAAACGACTGACAATCTCTTCTAATCAAAAGTACTAGATGCCCATTCTAGCCCTTAATCCAGATTTGAACGGAAGTCACCTTACCTAAGAACTCGGACATAGCGTAACCACACGCCATCATTACCGCAGTTGGACCCATCCAAAACAACAGGTAAGCGCTGTAAATATGAGCGGCTGTTACGAAACGTACGATCAAGAGTATTGAGGCCACGATTTTAGATTCCATCCATGAATTGTAGGAACCGTTAAACGCATCATCGATATATAAGAAAAGGTGTTGGGCACCAGAGCCGACAAATCCGAACGCGAGAACCCAATACGGAATTTTCTAAGAAAAACAAAATACATGAATGTCTTTCACCTAAAATGTCTAAAGGTTACGCCGAACGTTATTAAAAATAAGAATTGAAAAAGTACATGGTCATCGACCTTAACTAAATATTGGGTTGCTTCCAGATATCAAATTTTCATCAACAATTTTATTACAACTATTTGAGTTTTCATTATCTCGAGTATGAGCATGGACAGACAGCACAGGCAAAAATACAGTGGATGATTTCGGCTATGTATTTCCAAGGTTCACAGGATTATAGTTTTAAGAGGGTAAAACGCGCAAACGAATTAGGTAAAGAACCGTAATACCTTAACCATTCTGAGCACATTTGTGATTGTTTTTTCATAACATTCATCGTGTCTTAATTCTTTCATTCCTTCGAGTAACCATGGTAACACACGATAACGCATAGCTAGGGTGCCAACCACGAAGTTCAACAACCAGAAGAACTGCGCTGCTAAGAAGGTGTAGCCGTAGACTTTTATGGCCTCGTTAACGTCGAAGGCAAAATGAATAACGACGCTAGCAAGCCATGATAACGCACCTAGCGAACGTAAGATAACGTTCGTACGGTGTGACGCGCAAGCAAAGAAAGCACACAGGTATTCAAGTTTTTTATATTCTTTGTGTAGGTTGAATTTAGTTGACATGGGTGCGATCATTTCTTTTAGTTTTTCGCTGTATTTTGTTGTTTTGGGATTGCCGGCATGTTTTTCATCTTCGTTGTCGGTTTCGTTGAAATATTCTTCTTCAGCTTCGCTACTGCTCGATGTCACCGACACTTTCTGAAGATAAGAAGAAAAGGAAAGTAGTTGATGTTTATGTTGCTATATAAACTGTTGAAAGGGGATAGAATGGAGAACTGAAGTTTCCAAAATGTATGAACGAAAGTTTAAACCCGATCCTTACAAGGAGGCTTTTGATTTGAGTTTTACGATGGAAATGAAGGAATCTGGTGTAGCCAATTGCAGAGAAAGCTTTTCAAAAGACAAAGATTCTAATGGAAGAGCCATACTTACCTTTCCTTGGGTTTTAATATAACTGACTTGATTTAAAGTATGTTTTATAAGAACTCGTTTTAAAGGGAGTCTTCGTTTGCAGGTCAACAATATTAATCCTAAGAATCACGTATTATTTTGATCCCTTAATTTCACAACAACCGTTATAGATTAAGCTTTGATTGTGGAAGGAAATAGATCATTCTTGAGACATTTATATTTAGCTTTTTTATTTAACCATATCAACGTAAAAACAACAACTTTTACAACAACTTGAAAAAATCAAACAATTTCTCTCGGTCACATGAAGCTAGTGGATATGAAGAAGATAGAAACAACCTCAAAGGCGAAAAGTCACTATAATCGAAATTTCATTTGGCCTCTTTCACAGACACTCTACTTTCGGACGCTAAATACTTACATTGGTGCGGCAAAACAAGGAACAAACACAACTCATTTTGTACAAGAACAAAAATGATTACAAATTCTCTTTAAGAAATTCCAAAAAAGAAAATCACAACTCAAATAAAATTTGTTCACACAAACTAAAACATTAGCCTTTGAGCTCCTCCTCCTCCTGAGAAAAACCTTGTGCTCAAAATAGATGAGAACTTGAATTTTCCAAAATATTCATCATTAGAGAAAATGAAGTCTCGATCAAATCAAAATGAACATAAAATTGCTCAAATTTCGTGAAAAACTTTTTCGATCGATTCACCAGTCTTGGTTGAATAAAAATGGAGTAATTTCCTTCTGCTTGAACAACTTATTCATCTACTTTATTTTCCATCCTTGTCGTCGATTGGAAATGAAACACTTACTTATAAGAACATCATAATTTTAGTCCTCCAAAAATACTCTTAATCTAATTTGTAAACTCAGTCTCATAAATTTTAGAAATGTACAATTTTAGCCAACGTTGTTATAGAAAAAAGTCCTTTCCGGCTAAAATACTTATAAGCCATCTATTTCTTTAACTAGCTAGAGGTACTAGAGGGTATTTCATTTTGATAATAAATATAATTTGAAAGATTACGATCCTAGATTTAAATTCGGAGCTAATCCCCGCTTTATTTAATGATTGGAATATTTAATGCTTAATCAAGTTCTTATAAGAAATATTGTTCATCATCAAAACATTATTCTTTAAACAAGAACAATTTTCATGAATAATGAAACAAGAAAACATGAGGAGATAAGTTAAACAACTCACTGACCCCCTGTCTATTATAAAGATAAACAGAACCTAATAGTGACGTCACAGAGGACTAAATTCATCAAAAAA